>NC_081569.1:121555006-121748297 GCF_022355385.1 Mustela nigripes | reverse complement strand
AAGGTCATGATCTCAGGGTCCTGGGATCGAGTCCCGCATCGGGCTCTCTGCTCAGCAGGGAACCTGCTTCCTCCTCTCTCTCTCTCTGCCTGCCTCTCTGCCTACTTGTGATCTCTCTCTGTCAAATAAATAAATAAAATCTTAAAAAAAAAAAAATTAAAAAGAAGTGTTGTGATAAACATTTCCCCTCCTGTACATAGTTTAGAGAGATGAAAGAAAAATAAAACTAATAAAGTAGAACATCCGTAAATAATATCAAGAAATTATCAATTAAGCTGGCCCTCAAAACCGTTTAGGCTAACAAAAGTCACACCAAACCAGAAGATACACAAACCACACCACTGCTGCCAGTATATTCTTTTGCTCTCCGTTGTTTTCACTTACAGATGACATTAAAAGACCACAGAATACACTAAATTATACACTTCTTAGATATGTAAAGTGAACAAACAAGTTTCCTTTCATACCCAGATCACACACAAATAAAAATTCCCATTGTGTTTACTCAAAAGTAACGACATGGAAAAAGTGTCACTCTTGGTCCCATTAGTTGGATTCCCATTGATACCTTAAATTCTAAGAATTTAGAACAAATATTTTTCAGAATGTAGTGAAATCTATATTTATTTTATAGTAGAATCAACTGTGATCCCAAAACAGAATTTTATTCTGAAGATTACTGACTTCGCGGAACAAGGGGAAAAAAAGAAAAAAAAAAGAAAAAAAAAACATTGCTTATAAGTTTTCAGTTCATCTTTCAAATATGCAAAAATAATTGTCTGCAATTGAATTAAGTTAAGAACTTTAATAATTTAAGTAACTAATATGATACCTAAAATATTTATTCTTAAAATTTTAGAGTTTTTGTGGAATTTTTTTTAATTAAAGATTTTATTTATTTATTTGACAGAGAGAGAGAGATCACAAGTTGGCAGAAAGGCAGTCAGAGGGGTAGGAAGCAGGTTCCTTAGAGAGGTCAATGTGGTGCTCAATCCCAGGACCCTGAGATCATGACCTGAGCTGAAGGCAGAGGCTTAACCCACTGAGCCACCCAGGTACCCCATTGAATTTTAAATTGTATTTTGTTATTTTGACAGCATTATGGTACAAACATTTTAAAATATTCAAGACACAATAGTTTATAAGGCTGACCTTTCCTATATAAAAGCAAAACAAAGATTCCTCCAGCTCCGAAGAGGAGTCAGAATGGATTCTTGGACCTTCTAAGATTATATACATATTTTTTTTAGATATTAAGCATCTTTATCTTTTATTGTAGTTGATACACAATGTTACATTACTTTCAGGTGTTAAGATTACATTCTTCATCTTCCCTTTTTCTTTTGCTATTTTGTTTTTCTTTTTTAAATATATTTGTTTTATTTCATTTACTTGTTCAACAAATATTTACCCAAGACACATATTTTACACTCTACACTATTTAGGCACCTGGATATAAGAAAGAAAATAAGACAACAGTTTTTGTCACTACACTTTAATGCAGAGAAAGGAAATTTATACTGTGGTATGTCAGAAGCTGGTAAGTTGTCAGAAAACTAAATCAAGAGTTTGGGCAGGAGGTGCAAAAGAGTGAGTTGGCTGTAATTATAATTAGTGGTTTACAGACACTCTGTTTCACGGGACCAGAGGATTGGTTAGCCAGCTAAGAGTAACTAAATGTTCTTCTGTGGTCACAGGCCCACACTTGAGCAGATCCTTTTCATCTTTAGAAGTACACAAACATGGATATTTATCCCACACAGCTGTTAATTACATGTGGCTTTTCCAATAATTAATTAAGTATGGCCTTGACCTTTGTCTTTTCTTTGCTTCATGTTACAATCTTTTTTTTTTTTTTTTTAATGGATTCTTAATCTCCCCTTGGTACTCTTGGTGGTATTCAATTACATTTTCAATCTTCTTCTTTTGCTCCTTTAGGTGAGAGACATGTAGCACTAATGTGAATTCACTATCCGAAAAATTATCCATTTTCTTACTCAATCTCCTGTAGTTGATAGGTTGTCCCATTTTCCAGTAGAACACATGATTTTACGAAGTACATCTTGTCTACTACGGTCTTTATAAAGTTGAACAGAAACAGGTATCATCTCAAACAGCTGTTCTCAATTGTAACTTCATTTTCACATCACCTGGTAACTTTAAAAATATTGATGCCTGGACCCCACATCAAGACTTTCATTCAATTATCTGTGTGGGAATAGGTATCAGTTACTTTAAAAATCTCCCTAGATGCTTCCATTTGTAGCCAAGGAATATGAGAAATTGGAATGAGCTTCTTGCTCAAAGTGAAACAGCAAACCAGCATAACCTGGGAACATTTTAGAAAAACAAAAAAGCAGGCACCATCCAAGACCTGTTGAGTGAGAATCTGCACTTTTAGCAAGATCTTTAGTGATTTTTAAGCATATTAAAGTTTAAAAAACACTGCTTTAGATATACTCTTCCATTCTGGAGATGAGGTAATTAGGAGTATAGAAAACATAATTTGCCTATAGTTGGTATAGCTAACTAGGAGAAAGCTGGGTTTCACTTTGCCCCATAGGTTCTTTATCACAAAGGACTGTCAGTTTTGTTTTGTTTTGTTTTTAAGTGACTGGAACTTTGATACAAATGGAAAAAAAAAATCTGCATGAATTAAGAAGAATGCATATTACTGTTAAATAAGAATAATGAAATATTTAAAAATAAACACCACTTTGTAAAAATAAATAAATAAATAGATAGATAGATAAATAAATAGATAAATAAATACCACTTTGTATATCAAAAGGCCCTGAGCAGTTAATACTGATAATTCGACTCCATTTTGAAGAATATACAGAAATAAGCTTGGTTTAAAGATCTTATACAGGGACACTTGGGTGGCTCAGTGGGTTAAACCAATGCCTTCGGTTCAGGTCATGATCTTGGGGTCCTGGGATCGAGTTCCGCATCGGGCTCTCTGCTCAGCAGGAGACCTGCTTCCCTTCCTCTCTCTCTGCCTGCCTCTCTGCCTACTTGTGATCTCTCTCTGTCAAATAAATAAATAAAATCTTAAAAAAAAAAAAAGATCTTATACAAAACTTTAGAAATACTTACGCCAATCAAGTTTTCTCAAGTAGACTTCTATATCCTATTTCTTTTGCTCAGTTTTACTTGGTTAATCTTTTTATCAGAAATTGAACAAAGATAAACATTTTTGTAGCTATTAAGTATCATAAATTCCAAGGTAGCAGAGCAGGCTTTAATGCTATTTTATTCTTCTGGGAAACAATGTGACCGATGTTAAAACATTCGTGTGTAGTTACGGCATATAGTGTGTTATCAAGACCTTTATTCACCAAAGAAATGTCTGGAAGAATTCTCAGCCTAATCTGTTCTTATCCAGCTCCATTTATACCAAAAGCAAAGATCTTTGAGCAGATGGCTTTGTTAATAACAACTTGGCTCTAACACTTTTCTGTATGCATTTTAGTTCCTTAATCTTTAAGGGGGAATGATGGCTACATCTCACCTACTACTGCAACCAAGAAAAATGTGAAAAATCTATTTTCAGAGTACAGAACTATATATATTTAAGTTAGGTAAATACATTTAAAGTGAGATAGTTCTGTCATTTATCATAATTCAAAATTATAATATAATGTCCTCATATGAAGGCAAGTGTTACAGTCTATTATATATCAGTATTTTCTTTTTGAATTTTGAGTCATCATTAATTTAAGTAAGCAATCATTTGGATCATAATTGAGTGCTATGAATTTTCTTTTTTTTTCCTCCAATGAATCTTGAAAAATAATTGTTCATTAGCGTCATTTGTGTCTTTTGTGTCTTACTTGAACTATTAATCACCTTCAATGATTTCAGATGAACTTTCTTTTTAACAGTTAAACCTATGTCAAATTATTTTCACATCAAGCATGTTTCCCTGAAATGATATCTTTCATCCTTATCCTTGACTATAGGTTCACATGATTTTTATCATAACTTATTCTTCACTTAACCCTCATAAGATTTTTTTTTTTCTCATTTCCACAATTGGGTTATGTTTTACTGTTTGGATCTAAGAATCCTATTACACTGTTTCTAAGTCACAGGTTGCAAATCAGAACTGATTACATAAATTCATAATAAGCATAAAATGTCCCTAAGGAAAACAACAACAACAACAACAACAACTTAAAACAAAAACAAAAACAAAAAAAACAAACAAAAACTGACTCTTCAGGAGATAATGAACACAGCTTCTTACCGTTACTCATACATTTGAAATCCCAAACTTGAAATTGAGATCTAAATTTTACTCAACATTTTAAAAATAACAATGCATATAAACAGTTTCGATATGCAGGCTGTCACTTTAAGAACAACTTGAAAAAAAAAAATCACTCCTTTCCCTCAACAGTGGTCCTTTGCTAACTGCAGAAAAGAGGAAAGGGGAACAGGATGGAGAAACAGAGAGAGAAAAACAGATTTGTGGAAAAATGGAAAGAAGTAAAGGTTGGGGTTAGGGCAGATAACATTTCAAAATGGGAAAAGTTCAATAGTTAGAAGTGTACATTAACTTCTAAGTTCAATAAGTGTAAATTAAATACATTTCCTTTGATTACTGTGAATGGGAGAAAGGGGGATGGTTTAAACATCTCTGCTTATATATAACGACTCACACAAACTACATTAAAAGAACATTACAGCTGTTTCAGGAAATTCACAGTTCAGGGTGAAATATACCATATGTCCTTGATACCTACACACAACAGGGTGCATTAAGACAGCTATTAGGCTGACTCCCTGTTGTGCGTAGGTACTGGAGGACATATGGTGCCTTTCACCCCTGACTAACGTTTCCTTCCTCTCATTGTCTCCTGCAGCAACTTGAGGGTCTTCTAAATGTTGTTCTTCAGGTGAAGGCAGTTGAGTCCTCACCAATAACTACCCACCACTATGATGCAAATGTATGCATAAGCACCTTTTTGCACAGAGTGATTTTTTTTCTATAAAATAATACTGTACTGAATTGGCAATACATACCATGACTAATCAATCTGAGAACAAGTTAAACATATAATGGTGATGATATTTCTATGTGTGGGATGCAAAACAGAACAAGGTATAATCTCTAAATTAAAGATGGAAACACTATAGATACTGAGAGAAGAAACAAAAAGATGTGGTTAACCAAAAAGGATTAGCAGGAATGAAATATAAGTAATTCACTATTTTCTTCACCATTTGAAACAAAATGTACTTTCTCAAATTCATTCCTAATGTTCAAGAAGCTGCTCTGCATGAGCCTGCTGCATCTATCAATGTAAGAATCATCTCTCTTTTTATTTCCCTCTTTCTCAGGGAAACAAATACATACACATACACTCATGAGTTTCAGCAGGAATGACAACAGGGCAGAAAACCAAACAAACTGTAAAATGGAAACTCAAATGCTTTATGGAAATTCAAATGCTTTAGTAGTCATTGTTACTTTCTTATACTATGGATATTTGCCTTTTACCCTGTTTGTTGAAACTGATGTAATTTACATGTCTCTCTCAGAGTGTGGGGTCTTATTCCAACCTTAAGATTCAATCCATTCTATTTAATTGTGTGAACATGGAATGTGATACAGGCCAATAAGGTCTTGGGGTTTCTTCAGACACTGCTCCTTGAAAATGGTCCCTCTCTATAAAAAGTAAGTCCAAGAAACCAGTCTCTTTGCTGCAGTATATTGCTGTATCTGTAAAATGCCTGGAAACCTGGCAGCATCTTGAGTACAGGACAGACTCAAGGCAGAAAGGAGAAAACAAAACCTGCACCAAAACAAAACAAAACAAAACAAAAACAAGCAAACAAAACAAGCAAACACCTCACTTTGACCCCTGCTGACATGTCGAGGCTACAGTCAAAACAAATCAAGAACTTCCTGCTATAATTTCATGACACATGTTTAAATCAGTTGAACAACATTATGATTTATTTTTCCCTCTGACAGATACATTAGAGGATATGAACATATCTTCTGACCATATTTGTTGAGAACCAAAGTTTAATATAATGCTTATGTAAACATAAGATTCCCCCCAGATAGCCATAGCTTGAAATGTTTATATTTCATGCATATTCAGAGTGAGAAAAAGCATATAATTCTACTTGGTTTCTTGGTATGTGAGACTAGGCTAATCCATTTCGTTTTGCTCACTTCTTTTACTCCCAATTGGGAGATTTATATAAAGAAATAAGACATAAGCTTATTCTTTTTAAATAACACTTTAAGAAAGTACATTTATCAGATTTTTAACCACCTGGCTTTCAGAAATATTACAAAACAACCATCAATCATATTCATTTTGGTTGGTCATTTGGAGAAGAAAAACTAAAATATTTCAGCTTTCTTCCCTCACTTACTTACCCAATGATCTCGTCCTAATGCATTTTCCTCTCACCAAATCCCTAAAGAAATAGTACTTAATTGGGACACCTGGGTGGCTCAGTCAGTTAAGCATCTGCCTTTAGCTCAGGTCATGATCCCAGGGTCCTGGAATAGAGTCCCACATTGGGCTCCGTGCTCAGCGGGGAGCCTGCTTCTGCCTTCAACCTATGGCTCTGCCTGCTGCTCCTCTTGCTTGTGTTTTCTCTCGCTCTCTCTCTCTCTCTGACAAATAAAATCTTAAAAAAAAAAAAAAAGAAGAAAGAAAGAAAAGAAATAGTACTAAATTGAGAAAGTACAGCAAAAAGGGAAAAGGATAAAAAAGGGAAAGGTGGCAAGAAGAAATTAAAGAGTAGGAACAGGAGACCAATGGGAGAGGTGAGAAAAGGCACTACGTATCTTCAGGGAGACATAACCAACTGCAGGACCACTGCATGCTGTGGGTAACTTGTGTGTGGTTACCCAGGAAGAAGTCTCAGGGATCCTGAAAGAGAACTAAGAATATGTGCTCAGTGTGTTTTAAGGGGGAGCCACCGTGGAGATGGAACACAAGGCAGTGTTCTTGCTATTTTTTCTCAATGTGCATGTGGTCTTGGCCAATTGACCTAGCCTAACCTTCAACTGCTTTTGAAGAATCCAACATAGGAAGAATCATACTTAGAGCAGAGCAGTGTGGGAAGATAAAACAAGATCACCCACTCAAAACACATATTGAAATGCATAATTCACATGTTCAGCACACCCTCCAGTCTTCTGTCTCAGCAGCCCCGAGACTCACCATTTCCTGGTAGCTGGTGAAGTTTTCCAGCTGGACTGTAAAAACTCTTGCTAGGATTGGCCCTGGGTATTTGCTGAGAGAAAATCTAAATGAAAATATTCTAAGTATATTTAACTATCTTAACTTTCCAAAATATGCATTTTTCCATGTCATATATGACTTATTTCTAAACCATCAGGAATCCTCTAAACTAGATACCAATCCCCCCCAACCCCAACCCTTCAAAGCAGGACCCAGTCACAAGAAACCAGGATCCTATTTAAAGCAATCTACATATTGACTGAGAATTAGAGCCCTATCAGCTAATTCTCAGGCCAGAAAAGACTCAACACATATTTTCAACCAGGCAGAGGGAGCTATATTTGAGTCACTGGTATAGAAATATATCAACCTCACTTTTGTCAAATTATCCTTTCAATAACTGTCAAGTTTCATTACTGTCATGCACATGAGGTGATTAGAGGCAGGTGAGCACTGTATCTCCTCTTCCCAGTAGCCTCCTTATCAAATGGTACATGAGCCTAGGCTACACTTGAGTAAGAAAAAGAGAAAAGAAAAGAAAAAGAGTAAGAATTAAAACCCAAATCTCAGAGGTTATAATAACAAAGGCTTATGTCCCTTGGAGGTTGACTAAGGGCTCTGACCTTATCCTTGTCTTTCTCACTTGGAGAACTAGGCTGACAGACAGCAACTAAAAGGGACACTGCCAGAGGCTATGACAGAGAGCAAAGGGAAAGAGTCCCAGAAGATCTTGTAGCGGCAACTGAATGTTCAGTCAAAAAGTGATCCTCACAACTTACTAACCATGAACATCGGGATGAAAAGCACCAGGCAAAACAAAGAGCCAGAAGCATTCAGTGTAAAACTGTAGTGATTGCCTCCATACTCCACAATGAAATTAAGTCTTAGAAAAAGTTGCCAAGGGGCGCCTGGGTGGCTCAGTGGGTTGGGCCGCTGCCTTCGGCTCGGGTCATGATCTCAGGGTCCTGGGATCGAGTCCCGTGTTGGGCTCTCTCTCTGCTCAGCAGGGAGCCTGCTTCCCTCTCTCTCTTTCTCTGCCTGCCTCTCCATCTACTTGTGATTTCTCTCTGTCAAGTAAATAAATAGAATCTTTAAAAAAAAAAAAAAAAAAAGAAAAAGAAAAAGAAAAAGTTGCCAAATAGGCAACTGTTTATTAGCTATCAGGCACAAAATTAGTCACAGAATAATCTTTATTTATTTATTTATTTATTTATGTGATTCACTCAGTTCTCTAGTCAGGTGAGAGAACATTCCTGGATGAAGTAGGGAGAACACAGAACCAATGAATCTCTAGACCTAATCTAAAGGTATTTACATGCTGAGCTAGCTGGATTATCTAAATGGTATGACCCAAATAAGTATGGTGGCAGTCAACAACATACCTTAAACATTATTCATTTCATCCATTAAAAAGTTATTTGTAGAAAACCATATACTAATGACCAAAGTTTCTGTTGTAGATTTCTAGAAGAATCTTTGAAAAACAAGAGCCTCTCTCTACAGGAGATTTCTTTTTAGCACACATCAACACATCAAATGCAGACTGAGGGTTTTTTTTTTGCTGCAAAACAAGTCAACCTTACAACTCAACAGCATACAACTATAAATTACTATTTGTTATGAATTTATAGAACTCAGCTCACCTCAGGTGAGTTCTTCATTTATATGTGGGTTGGCTCTGCTCCTCAGTTCTCTTTCCCAAGAACAGACTGCCAGGAATGTCCTTCCTCGGCTATGGCCGAACCATAAAAACTTGATAAGAAACATGCAAGGTATCTTGAAACTTTGGCTCAGAATAGCACACTGTTACTCCTACCTCCTTCACTGGATGAAAGCAAGTCACATTGCTAAGTCGAGTCTAAAAAAGTGGGGAGGTTCTCTCTAGTCATGGTGGGAGGTTATTACAAAGTTATACCCCAAGCCATGGATATGGGCATGCGTGTAGAATAATTATAGTTATTACTGTAATCTAACACATGTCCCTACCAAACAGTTCAATTTTAACTCACATGAATCTACATCATTTTGTTTTCATACTAGTTTTTAAGTTTGGAAATTCCTATTGCCTCCAGTGGATTCTGGTATGTGTAGAACCTCACCAGCATGACTCCTAGCCAGGGTCTCTGACAATTACTGCTATAGTAAAAATCAGGAGTTTCTGATAGTTCTAAAACATGTTTCAACAGAACAAAGAAAAGGAATTAGACCATCCTTCAAGCAACTTGAAGCAGAATAAGGACTCAAGATAAAGGACTTAATTCTATGGCTATTTTAAGTAAGATCAAAGACAGTCAATCCTCAGAATGTGAAACAAAAAGTGATATGCCTTTTTGTCCCTTTCATGTACAAAATTATACAGATGACTCACATTTGTTTGACCATACACCTGCAGTTCTAACTTTTCAGAGATGAAGTTAATAGGAAAAAAAAAAAAAAAAGGTTCTTTGTGAGATGTTTAAAAAATCAGTGAGTTGGAATGAGGCTATGGAGTACATAAATTTCAGAAAAAATAAAAAGAATCTAAAGAGAATTTTAACTTTGCCTGATATCTGGTCAAATTCTCACCATAAAAGTCTGCTGGTGGGGAGAGGGTTATGGGGAGTGACAAGGTGCTAAATTCTCTTGAGTACTGAGTCTCAGAATAAACTAGAATAACGCATGTGGTTATCTTGAAAACTGTAAGACGTATCATCATTTTCTCTGAATTTTATTAAGCGATTTTAAAGTTTACTGGCAGCAGATAAAAGCTGATATCACAACCTGGTCCAGTTTGGTTTCTGCCAGGAAAAGGAGATCTAACAGTGATTTTGTATAGGAAGCATATGCCCTCTTAATTACACAAAGCATTAAGTTACTTACAGAAGAATCGGGAACCATATGGCCCATTACAATCAGAAGTCAGAAGGTAATGGAGAATAGGATTTCTGTGCTTTCTAACTAAGTGGAGGTGCCATGCAATAGGAAGTTCTTTTCACAAACTAGGAACCAGTGCAGAATTTCATCTTTTCATTTGGCTCATTCAAAGGATCTCTACATTATTCTAAGAATGGCTGTGGGAGTACAACACCCACCTTGATTGTTTTGACCTAATCTGTCATATCTCTGGAGCAGCATTTACTAGATTACATCTTGATGTCACTATTTACTCACAGAAGCCTGGGCTCTTCTAAGTCAAGGGCTCCAGCTTATGCAAATTCTATCTATCTTTACTCTTGGCAAATTCTTACTTAAAGCTGAGTTGTCTCCAAAATCTCTAAGACTGGAGAAACCTTATCCCGAAGCTAACATTATATCCCTATACAGAAAGTTGGCATTTTGTAAAAAGAAAAAATATGTGAATATCATTTGTTTCCTATAGTGGATCCTCATGATGAAAGAAATTTAATGACCAAAAGCATATGATCTTTTAGAAGGTAAAAATGGGCCAAGTAACTTTATTTTGAACTTGATATCTGTGCCAAGGCTGATTTTTAAGACTTATTTTTCAAAGAAGACTTTAATAAGTCATTTTAATTTCTAAGTCACAAAAAACCTGTATTTACAATGCATTCTCAATTATGTAATGCTGGAACAAGTTTTGATCTAGATTTTACAACATCTTTATAGTTATAGTCCTTGTGAAGATGCAGACAAAAGAAAGAAGGTAAGCCTTAATGTTGACCCTGAGTTTGTGGTGGGAAGGTAAAAAAGATAAACATGCTGGCCTTCTATTTTGGTTCGTGAAGCATTTCAGAATGGGAGACAAAGTATGGGGAACAAAATCATCCTATTCTCCAACACATAAAAGCATTTTACTTCATTCTTTAACAGTATTTCATTACATTCAAAGAGATATTAGAAACACTTTTAAGAAAAAAAAAAGGAAAAAAGAAAAGAAAAGAAAAAAGAAGTGCACTTTTAGGGTTGTTATCTTACCTACAGTGTTTCTTACAAAAATCAAATTTGTTCTAGACCTAAAAAATTAGAATGACATTTTTAAACAAAGGAAAGAAGTGAAATGAGTATCACTAATCTTTTCAACAGATAAAAACAAAAGTAATTTAAAAATTGACATTTTTCAAAGTTGAGTCTTTTTTAATGTCAAAACTGTGTCATGGGCTATATCACCTAAAGTAATCATAATGTAATGTAAATATATGTTAAATTTAAAAAATGGATGATGGTAAAAACACACAAAAATCAACAATTCTTTAAAACAAATCTGCAATTTTGTTAACTACCATATCATAAAAATGAATATTTATACATTTGCAAAAATAGCATATGTGTTTTTGTGTGTATAATGTGAGTACAAGCAGACAATTCTTAATATGCATATAATTTTGGAAACAGTTTATAATCATTTTGATGCCTGTTTTCTCTCAGGGCTCCATGTGTTAAAATTCACTGAAAGGAATATGTGTAAGTAGTAGTACATAGATACCGTTTCATTCAAATGTGGGAATTTACGGATTACATTTTATTGGCTTTTGCTAAATGTGGTCATAACACCTAGTCATTCCATTTCACTAGATTTGGGGTTATGAAAAGAGTATCTTCCTGAAATGTGTTCCCAGGTTCACTGCTACACTAGCCATAGCCAAACAACCTAGAGGTCTCAGGGTGTAATTCTTTGTGTTACATTCAGTATTTTTTGGAGAATAAAGATATTAAAAGGTAGTATAAATCCATGATGACTTTAAAGACAAAAACAAAACAAAACAAAAAAACCCACAGAATTAAAAGTTTATATTATCTTTCCCATAATAATATCCTGTAGATGTTATTAATAAAAATTTATGTGGTACTAAGGTCTCCTCCATAATGTGTTTTGAACCCTACATTACATTTCTGCTATAGTTATACACTACAGCCTGCATTTTAGCTATACCAAACTAAAAGCAGATATCAAAATTAGTGTTCGTATCCCCATCTTTTCACCTGCTATGCCTGGAATGTTGTTGTTAACTTCCTACTCTGACTTCAATCTCAGTTCAAATGACTCCTATTCCCTGAAGCCCAACCATGATTTTTTGGGCATTGCTGCCCCTCACCACACAAGGCGTCATGTCCCCTCTGCTATACTCCCTATGACATGTAAAAGTTACGATTTTAACTCTTTCCACTAGATTGTAAACCTCTAAATAAACACTTCATTAATCTTTGCATTTCCAGTACCTAGTACATAATAGGCCTTAAACCTCATTGAGTAATATGTATATATTTGAGACCAAACCAGACAGTTTATCACAGATGGAAAGTATATATCAAAAATATCAATGTTTGCAAATATCATACTATTTTTAAACAAACTAAATCAAAGAAGTGTAGAAAATTTCTAAAAATCTCTATTTTAGAAATACTTGTATTTTTAGAAATGTGTAGAAATTTGTAGAAAACTCCTCTATTATAATACAAAACTGTATTTTTCACAGATAAACACATATTTAAATCTGCCTGAAAATAATACAATCAGCTTATCATATTATGCCTCTATAAAATCATTATAATATACCTACAACAATATTTACCTTTTTAATATGAAATGCTAGCTTTTTTTCATCCTATAAACACCCCAGGGCTATAGTCAGTGCCATAGAATTTTGTGTCACAACAAACTAACTCCATAATCTACAAAAATAAACACCAATAAATGCTTAATTGTTTTGATGTTAATGATATGCAAACCAACATGTACTCTCTAATTTTATGTAATGTAAATAAGTATATGTTGTCCTCTTGTTTGGATGTTTTAATATTCTGTAGTCCAGTTAATCATCACAGATTCACTGCTCCTCTATGTCTCACTTCTTTTCCTAGCCCACTGCCTGAGAATATTTTACTTTTATTTGAAGATTCAGCCTACCCCGTTCCAAGCAAATTGTCTCTTTCCAACCTTAACCCAAACCAAGTTAAACACTTCCAACCCTGTGTTCCTACTGGACTTAACAATATGCACATCACCCTGGACTATAATGGTTACCTTAAAATATGACCCCTTTTCTTGAAAAAGCCAATGTGGTCTTCATTTGTATAACCCCAATGACTCACATCGTACTTACTCTGCCCATTGTAGATTCTCAGTAAATGTGAGTCTAATGAACAAATGAATGGAAGATGTTAAAGACATCAGCATGCTGGGGCTGTTTCAGAAATCATATAATCATTTAATCAATAATTCAGATATCATACGACTGACTAAGCAGACAACTGTGAGCAAAATCAAATGTATAATGCTGCTTCCAAAATACTGTTTAATCACTGCACACCACCTGAGTCTTAAGCAGTAGTCGAAGTTCCCCAAATATTGTAGAAACTCAGTAAGTAATAAAAAATGATGAAAAGGCTATTTTACTAAACTGACTACATATTCTACACCTTGATCTTTTTGAGAAAAACACATTCACATCAAAGTAAATATCATTGACATAATTAAAATTCAAAGATCAAAAATATGTTCATGGTTATTGTAGCATACATTATTAGGATATAAAGAGGATATAAATACTCTTGCTTGAATGATATCCTATAGAAATTAGGTAGAAAGTTCACATTTGCATATCAATGTGAGTCACCAAAAGGAACATTTAGGGAATGAAATCTTTACCTATCATAAGAGGAAAAAGTAAAATCCTTTGAAGCTATATTGTTTAGTAGAAGTAAAGAAATGGTTGAATAAAAATGGTAGGCAGGCTCCTCTCCAATACACTTACTGTAAGGAAAAAAAAAAAGTCTTCAAATGTGACTCAATTGCCACCTTATCTTTAATCAACTGAAAACACAGCTCATAACTGAAGTTAAAAGAAAATCTTTTCACACTGGCTTACATTGCATGTCTCAAACTCCTGGCCAGCAAACTACAGGACTTAAGAACATTAATATTTTTGTTGTGAGATGCACGGAACAGCCCTCTACAGAGTCCTGAAACAAGGTAAATGACAATAGAAACAGCCAAATACCTATTGTCTTGCAAAGTTCTTCTTTGTCTGCCTCTCCATGACAGGAATGGGAGCTCAGGACCATGGACTTAAATAGAACCTCTGTTTCCTCTACATCCCTGTCTGTGCTAACCCCTCCCCCACTGCTACAAACAACAGGGTCAATTCCATGGAAGAAAACTGAACTCTTTCTATTTTGTTCACGGTGAACATACCATGTGTTTGGCATCATATCTACTGTATAGTAAACACTCAAAAATGCCCATTGAATGAATTAGCCGGTAAATAACTGAATGAATGAATAAATATCATCATGTTATATGGTAAAAATCGGTGCGGAAAGTGAAATATTTAGTGAAACACTAGTAAGAAAACTATTTTATATACGGAAATTTTGGAAAGTGTTACAAAACAACCATTTCTTCCCATAATGTACCATTTTTACATGTGTGTGTTATAATCTGTACCCCATTCTCCTCCTGACAGGTAAGGAGCTATGGTATGAAAGATGAAGGAGAACAAGGTGAGAGAACAGATTAAAACAAAGACGTACAAGATCCCTTACCACAGTTTTGACAATCAACAAACAAAACAGAAACTAACTTAAAAATGGTTAATATCCGGGGCGCCTGGGTGGCTCAGTGGGTTAAGCCGCTGCCTTCGGCTCAGGTCATGATCTCAGGGTCCTGGGATCGAGTCCTGCATCGGGCTCTCTGCTCAGCAGGGAGGCTGCTTCCCTCTCTCTCTCTGCCTGCCTCTCTGACTACTTGTGATTTCTCTCTGTCAAATAAATAAATAAAATCTAAAAAAAAAAAAAAAAATGGCTAATATCCGTTTTTATTGATAAAATTCTAGTGAAGATATAATCAGCAAAGACTTGTCAGCAAAATATAACTGAATTCTTTTTTTTTTTTAAGATTTTATTTATTTATTTGACATAGAGAGAGAGATGACAAGCAGGCAGAGAGGCAGGCAGAGAGAGAGGAGGAAGCAGGCTCCCTGCTGAGCAGAGAGCCTGATGCGGGGCTCTATCCCAGGACCTGAAATCATGACCTGAGCCTAAGGCAGAGGCTTTAACCCACTGAGCCACCCAGGCACCCCAAAATGCGACCAACAGCAAAATAATATAACTGAATTCTGAAGAGAGAAGATGCTGGAAGCTATTTGTAAGTGCTCTGTCCTTCAGGTGGCTCATGCTCACCAATGTGTACCATTTCCAAACAAAGTCTATTATTTTGCTAAGAAACAGGAAAGAAACTATTCTTATTTCTGTTCTTTCAACATAAGCTATAGCAACTTAAGTAGAAACCCTAAAAGCACTTCAGTATATTTTTTCCCGCGTAGTCTCGAGGTTATAGATTAAGCAACATATTGTTTTTTTTTTTAATTTTTTTAAAAAGATTTTATTTAGTTATTTGACAGAGAAAGATCACAAATAGGCAGAGGCAGGCAGAGAGAGAGGAGCAAGCAGGCTCCCTGCTAAACAGAGAGCCCGATGTGGGACTCATCCCAGGACCCTGAGATTATGACCTGAGCCGAAGGCAGAGGCTTTAACCCACTGAGCCACCCAGGCGCCCTAAGCAACATATTCTTTACATGTTTTCTCCACATTTCCTTGTTCAGGTAAATCAGATAAAATAGAATTTGACTATGTTCTACCTCAATTCTAAACAGAATGTGTTCAAATGTATGAATAAATTTTTCAGGGCTCAGTTTCTGAGAAAGAAAATTGGTTTGTTGACTTAATTATAGAGGAGTTACTTACCAACATTTATTCAATCCATCTTTTAATAGTTTAGTTAAAGGCATAGTTTTGAAACATATATATTTTATTCTGCTTACATCTCATGATAGGAATGAGAAATAGTCTCTACAGCAAACAGAGGTACTTCCAAACTAGGAAATGTTTGCTCTTTTCTGTGTTTACAAATGTTTTGTTGGCAAATGTTGAACTTTTTATGATAACATTCTTGAATAATGCAGTGGCAAGAGCCTATTTGAACTGTTTATCTGTGTTAAACTTTGCATTTTCCTTCTTATCCATTACAACCAGAAAGCCAACTTCTTAGTATTCCCTTGCCATAGAACTTATTTTTTCCCCCTACAGATACCTAAATTCATTGAAAAGAGTAATAAGCCATTGTCTCAGAAGAAGAGGTTAACAGAAGGAAATGCTTTTAGAAACAGGAGAAAAAGAGAAAGATTTACTACTGGTACAGAATACAGGCTGCCTGCTGGTCTAAACTAGGTATTTATGTTCCTAAGTTCTACAACCGCTGGTCACAGGGAGCTTTCCAAAGCCTCTGAGAAGAGCATCTTCATGGTGCTAATCCCAGGCCAAGAGCTCCCAGCTTTGTCCAAGTACCACCAAGAATGGCACAGAAACTTCAAAACTAATGAACATGGGAAGAAAAATGGGCTGAAACATTCTTAGCACAAACATTATTTTATATTATCAAGTTAAAGGTAAAGTAAGATGGTTAAGTCTTAATTAATATAACATAGTTTAAATTTCTTAAGAAAACTTAATGCTATAAATCTTGGCTATATAACTACAGTCAAGTATTATTTTGATATAATTATGCAGATTGGGCCTATATAATACTATACTGGAATAGAGACTCTGCATATATATTTCTTTAGATAAGAAGTGCACTAACTAGATTAAGGACTATTCTGTATATACAGAATAACCAATCCAAATAATTTATTTTACTGCCTCTATTGATCAAAGTAAATAAAGTCATCTGACCTTGAATCCAATGGCTTACGGAGGACATTATAAAATTTGTTTGTTAGGGAACATGAAAATTAAATAGGTCAAATATGACTCAAATATGATTTGCATACATGTCTTTTTCCTGTTTTGATTTTGAAAAATTCTAAATCTTAAATTACTGATACTGATTGATCTATCCCTTATACCTCTGAACACTTTGAGGTTTTTAAAGGTGTATAATGTTTCTTCTACATATATTTTAAGACAGATCAAGTTTTTACGTAAGCCTCATAGTAGGTACCTAATCAACATGCACTTAAAAAATAAATAATACACTGGTAATAACTTATCACTGTAAAATATTCAAATACTTTGACAAAAGTATGAAAACTTCCCTTTATTTCCCTTACAGGAAAGCACTGTTGAGTTAGTGTTCTTTACAGAGGGGCCCATGTTTTTGCATAAACAAGTATACGTTCATGTACACATATTTTTACCTAAATGAGCTCTGTACCTTGTTGTTATGGGTTGCATTGGTCATCACAAAGAAATGCTTAAGTCCCAACATCCAGTGGTTGTGAATGTCAGTTTATGCAGAAATAGGGTCTTTGTAAATGCAATCAAGTCAACATGAGATCATTAAGCCAAGCATTAATTCAATGTGAGTGGTGAAGAAACAAAGATAGAGACACACAGAGAGAATGCCAAATGTTGACAGAGGCAAGCCAGAAAATGCCAGAGATTGCTACTGCTACCAGAAACTAGGAAGAGGTAAGGAATGATCCTCCCCTGGAGGTTTTAGAGGACACCTGGCCCTGACAATATATTGATTTTGGACTTCCAGCCTTCAGAACTGTAAGAAAATAAATTTCTGTTGTTTTCAACTACCTAGTTGGGGTAATCTATTATGGCAATCCTAGGAAACTTGTTTTTTCACAAATAATAGCATTTGAACATCATTTCTATACAGTGTATAAATAGTTCTTCCCTATTTTTTGTATAATTATACTTACTACAACACATTTTAACAAAGTTTTGTTTATTTGTTTGTTTTACGCAAAGCTAGTGAATGGCCAGCACTTTTTAAGGTCTCTTTGTGAACATGTTTCACAATCTAGAGCAACCATGTTTAGCCTACATTCATGTAGACAATGAAGGTCAATGTACTTGAAGATCAAATTTTTCAAACATGCATTAAAACTCCTAATTCCCATAAATGTAAACAGAGCCAAACATGTGTTCCCAGTCATTCATTTCAATACTGTGGCGAACTTACTTACACTACCTGGATTTATTTTCCGCTTAATTAAAATGTAAAACTTTAAATCAGCCTGTCATTAGTAGGGTAATTGTGGATAGAAATAATTCTTTCTCTCTCTTCACTTATGTGTTTGTTACAATGTATTGAGCAGGCTGTAACGTTAACCACTGAATGAATTTCCACAAACTGAACCCTGTTATATGATGAGAACACAGATGAAGAACGTGTACATTATCAGCACTCCTGAAACCATTCTCTTATTTCTCTTGAAATAAGGTTGAGATCTCTTGAGTCATTACCAACATCTGCCCCAAATTTTGGATTTTTATCTGTTATAAACCAAACTGTTTGGTAATTAACTCTTATTGTTTCTTAAGATGCAAGAGAGATTGCATCTCTCTTGATGATGATGATGAGAGAGAGAGAGATACCACAGCATCGGGAAGAAAGGGCAGAGGGAGAAAGAGGATCTTTATGCCAACTCTGTGCTGTGCACAGAGCCCAACCTGGACCTTGATCCCAGGATCCTGAGATCATGATCTGAGCCTGAATCCTGAGTCAGTACTAATAGCCTGAGCCACACAGATGCCCAATTAAGTCTCATCTCAACCTCAACATTTCTGAATGTTCTAACCAATAGACCACCAACCCTAAAGGATCCTGCTAAATTCGCCTGCTCATTTCCTACCACTTGCCACCTCCCACTGTGTGCTCCAGCCACAGGAAACCACTGCCACCCCAGAAACCCATTTTGCTCTGCCCTACCCCTGAATCATTGCTTTTGTCCTTCTTTTGTTTCTTAAACACCCTTTCCTACCCTATTGTCTTTCTTCCTGGTTGGCTAATATAGCATCACTTCCTCCAGATATCTTCCTATTCCATTTCTAATGCTATATCAGGGTCCCCGTCTAAGTCCTTAATGAGCATTTTTTAAAATGTTTTTATTTATTTATTTATTTGTTTATTTATTTATTTATTTGACAGAAAGAGAGACAGCGAGAGAGGGGACACAAGCAGAGGCAGTGAGAGAGGGAGAAGAAGGACCCTGGGATCATGACTTGAGCTAAAGGCACATGCCTAAGGACTGAGCCACTCGGAGGCCCCCCCAGTGTGCATGTATTTCTTTATCAACACTCTAGCACTCACCACACCTTCAGAAAATTGCCTGGATTCTTCTGTTGACTGCTCCCTCCTGCAAAAATACCACCAGGATGACCTCTTGACCAAGCAAAGCCAAGGTTAGTGTATTCCAATAAGGGAGAACACACCTTGAGTGCCTTAACTTGTGTCTCAGAAGGAGGAAGTCAGTAGCAGCTATTTATGAGGCCTTAGAACCTGGGTACAAGTAGTTTAAGGTCCATCTTTCAAGTCTGGGGACCGACTGGGATGGAACAAGATTTGTGATATAATAGTGTTGGATTGGTGGACACGGAGAGGTGAGGATTTTGTCACAAGCATTAAAAGTCCTTGTTGTGGGTGCCTGGGTGGCTCAGTAGTTAAGTGACTGCCTTCGGCTCAGATCATAATCCCAGAGTCCTGGGATCAACACCCCCATCAGGCTCCTGCCTTGGCACTCCCCCTGCCTATGTTCCCTCTCTCACTGTCTCTCTCTCTCTGTCAAATAAATGATTAAAATCTTTTAAAAACTAAAATAAATATATAAATAAATAAAGTCTTTGTCTTATAAGTGACCCTTTTGCCAAAATGGGTAACAAACCTATGATCTTGAGGTGCAGGCTCCTTTGCTCAGCAGAGTACTTTCTTGGTGAAATAAACTAGGTTTCAGGTGGTTCTTGAAGCAAAGATAAAACTGTACCGCACGCACTCAGTGTCAGCGGACCTGTCTTGTCGACCTTGGGATGTCAGGTGACCGGGTCTCCCAGGACCTCCAGGAATGGCACATGGCATGCACACAGCCCACCATCAAGGCCGCCCAAAGCCCACTTCCTTTTCTCTCTCCGCTTCCGCCTCCGGTACCTGCAACACCTGTCCAGGCCGGTGCCGGTTTCTGGCACTCGCGAATGGTCCTCGCCAGCCAACAGTGAATCGACAAGGGGTCCGTCCTCTCGCCAGGTTTCACGCTTCTTGGAAGGGCCCAATCAGTCCCTCCGGTTTTCTTTGTCTCTCGCTCTGCCCACGGAACGTGCTGTCTGCAGTGGGACGGTCCCCTCTAGTTTGAGTGTGCTGGCAGCTCAGTTGCTGTTGACCTCGGTCTTTTTTAACTAAGTGACCGCTAGGTATGTGTGTACATTAGCACTTAATATTGGGTACTGTTGCCACTTGGAAGACCTTATTATGTTAGTGGTTATAATTACAACAGTGCCACATTCAGGAGCTATTTATGATCCCGTTGCAAGGTTGGTGGGATATCCAGGTAACACACTTAAGTAAGCGGCCCACCGAGGCGCCAGCCGCCTTCCAGGCTCCAGGATGGAAGTCTCCTCTCCTTTTGTCCTGTCTAGTCTGTAACCTTTTTGATTCCAAGATGAAATAGTCAAAATGTTGGCCTCTCTTGGTCTCAGGACGTATTTTTGGCGAAACACATACACCAAATAGTTCCAACGAAGAGTTACACAAACTGTTTTTTTTTCTTTCTTATGTCTAAATACTCAGCCAATGTCCATGGTACCTATCATATAGCACAGATGTGAGTGGGTCCCACACAAAATATTTGTGGAAGCAAAATGGGAAATATGGTATTTGTTTCTCATCACCTGAGCGTATCTAACCAAGGCACTTATCTTTTTAAAACAGTTATCCATGTCCCAAAACACTAACATGTTTGTTGGATGCCATCTCATTCAAATAGTATAGAAAAACCTAGAAATAACTCAAAACTAGAAAGTGGCTGGAGTCCTAAGGCTTATTATGGTTCTTGCTACAAGAGAGTTGCCAGCCTGATGAGAATGTCTAAAAAGAATGACATGAATCACAGTGTTCTGCTTGATTTGGACTTCTGAGAACGAGGTGGAGACCAATCCACTGTCTGCTTGATGGCAGCTCTCCGAGGGGCAAAGGCAAGAATCTTCTAGATGTTTTGTCAAGTTGACATGGTGCAGACAATATGCAGAAAGATGAAGGTGACCACGAACTATGTGGATGCAGATGCTCTCAGTTTCCTCTTGTCTAAATTTTCAATGTCATGATCCATATCGTCAACTGTGATACGTTTAAACTCACTACTTATATAAGCAAACTAATAATACAAATACTAACCCTTGGGTGCCTGGGTGGCTCAGTGGGTTAAGCACCTGCCAGGGTCCTGGGGTCAAGCCCGGTGTTGGGCTTCCTGCTCAGCAGGGAGTGTTTCTCCCACTCCTTCAGTCCTTCCCCCTGCTCATGCTCTCTCTAGCTCACTCTCTCTCAAATAAATAAAATCTTAAAAAAAAAAAAAAAGTAAAAATACTTTTTCCCCTCTAAGGGACTGGGGTTCAAAGTGAGTAGAAGCTGCTCTGAGAATGTTTACTGAGAATATCGTCACTATCTCATTCTTCCCTTAGAAGTGCTGAACTGGGGGGGATTGGAATTTATGATGAATATTGAGTGAGCTAAGGCCAAGGCTGAGAATAACAGCCAGCGGTGTGGAGAGAGTGGGCTAAAGGGAGGTGCCTTAGAAGTCAAAGATTAAGAGCAAGTATGAGAGGCTGATAAAGCCATCCAGGTGTAGCAGCTGCGGGTCACCACCTCGCAGAAGACACCAAACCAGGAAATCATTTAAAGGTATGAAAGCAGCCATCACTCTGTGGAGATGGAAATTCAGAACAAGCTGACTTCAGTGGAAAGCTGCTTTTACTTTTTCTGCTATAGGAATTGTTCAAACTGTAACACATTCTTGGGGCTTTGTCCTAGCAAGCCATGTGGCTATAGTGCCACATCTGACAACTGTTAAGGACTCCCAGCTTTCCCTGTAAGGAAAAATCCCTGTCTGTTCTAAATCCCAAGATTAAGACTTTTAATCAACCAGCTACATTTCAAACAAGGAAGACTTTCGAGACTCATGTAACAAACCGGGTTGTATAGTCTACAGAAAGAATTAATAATTTTAAGATTTGATCCATGCCAAGAGAGAGAAAAAGTTCCAAAGGCCAAGGGAACTACACACTTTGTAACATAGTTATTTTCCACAACAAATACGAGCAACAAAACTTGAGTAGTGTGATACAATAGAGATGGGAATGTATGAAGAAGAGTAGCATCTGTAGTTTTATTAAAAATGCATATTAACCCAGATTAAAATTACATGGGCTATTACTCCTCTTGTTTCAGAGTATGTTGAATGCCAGCTGGGTTCAGAGGAAAAAAAAAAAAAAATCACCTTTTTTCCCTCCCTCCTAAGCTCTAATGTTGCATGGTTTGCCAGGTGCTTGAGGGACTTGATCTATCCCTGGGGAATGCAAAACAGGCCAAGAACAGGAGTTAGACACCTGACCTGAGTCCTGAGATGGCTTAAAATCAATTCAACTTGCACCCAAAACTGGAAGGGAATGCTTTTCAAGGTGTGGTTGTCAGCACTCACAGCAAGGTGATTTTCTCACTATATAGCTGGTTGTTATAGAAAACAAACAAACAAACAATACAGAGAAACCAAAATGCCACACTGTAGCCAATCATCCTCCTGTAACAGAAGAGATGAGGCCAGATATTTGATGTGATTATGTAACTCTCAGGTAAAGAGATTTGTTTAAGCCATTATGTCAATTACCTGAGCATGTAGAAATAATTCTATGCCACGGAGCTTTGTCAAAGTTAACAAGGCAATAATCTATTAATTCAAATTGAACGTTAAGAAGACTGAGTTTGACTCTAAGACCTGATATTTTGATTTGTGCAATGAGGCAGGAGTTCTGTTTTAATTTCTTCAATGATGTTAAATTTGACTATATTGAACTAAAGGGACTAAACGCTTCTGAGCCAAGTAAATCTCGATCATATAACTCAGATTTTAAAGTTAAAAAAAAAAAAACTTACATAATAAAACAATTTGAACTTCTAGAGAAGCAGAAGTGGCATTTTCAATCCCTTATTTATGAAATTGACCCAAATACATGAAATATTAGACAATTCCTCAGTAAAATTATTTCAGGCACTTTTTGCCCTGAATAGAATGTTTAAAACTGTGTTTTAAAATTTCTCAGATGTATGAAATTTCTCTGGTTTCTCAATTTCAAATTTTTAGGAATATAATATACTAATAACCAAAATTATTCCTCTAGTGAGACCCCATAATATCAACACATTTTATGTTTTGTGAAACCTCTTTCATATTAGGAATTTTCCATAACTTCAGCTAAGCTGAATAAGGTGAATAATAATAAACATGTACTTTCTGACTTTTCCAGTTTTTTAAAGAGGATTTGGGGTAGGTAACAATTTCTGCTTAATTGCATTTGTAATTAAGCATTACTGTCTAGAACAATTTTTTTTAAGCTTTCTCTATCATTATGATTCTCCTAGGATAATGAGTAATTTTCTTGTTTTTTTCTCTCTTCATCCCTCTCTCTTGCTCTCTCTCTTTTTTTTTCCTTGCAGTAGTAGTAGTAATAGTAGTGGTATAGCCATGAGGTAGAAAAATAGAAGTGTACCTTTGAAAGTTATCAGATTTAAAGAACCTATGATACAATATAAATATGACTTCAGATTCTCCTTAAATCAGAAGAAAGAGTGACCTAGGTTATATATTTTTTTCTCCCCCATTAAAGCTATAGTTTTATTAGCTTGTTGACCCATTATAGAAAGGAGAAAATTTCAGAATTGTTTAGAAAACGACAGGTAAAGAGGTAACTGTTGTAGTAGGTTTTTGAGAGAACATGACTCCTGATTGACTTATGAGCTGGATGCCCCCAGACCCAATCCTCTTCCCTATCCTTGGAATATATGCTCTAGGCCCACCATTCCCACAGTGTGAGCTACTTTCAAAGATGCAGCTTTGGGAGAGCAAGGTGTTGTTGAGACTACCTGGATAGTAAGATGTGGTGACTGAACCCAGGTAAGGCCTCAGTCTAAGTTTGAACATTCTGGCTGGTAGGTATGGAGATCTACTCATCTTTTAGCTGCCCATGGCAAACTTCATATGTGTTTTCCTTTGCTTATTAAACAAAGTGGCCTGCCTCTTTCTTGCCTCTCTCCTTCACCTTGAGAAAGGGTGCAAGTTTCAAATTTCATTTGGGAAACTCCTAGCATTTGGAACCAACAATAATTAACTCCAGCTTTACCTAAGTGTACCTTAAGACAAAAGATTTCACCATAGCTGTGATTCTAGGTAGCACACTTGCATTTTGTGACCTTTAATGGCTGCAAATAACATCACGATTTCCAAAATGACCTCTAAACCTTTTCTTCTTGTTATGTTTTGTTTTTCTTTTCAACCTCTTCAGAAGACAGCTTGTTTTTAGTACAGATGTTAGATCACATGTTTTTCTTTCTTTTAAGACATTAAAAAAAAAAAAAGATTTTATTTATTTATTTGGCAGACAGAGATCACAAATAGGCAAAGAGACGGACAGAGAGAGAGAGGAGGAAGCAGACTCCCTGCTAAGCAGGAGCCTGATGCAGGGCTCGATCCCAGGACCCTGGAATCATAACCTGAGCCAAAGGCAGAGACTTTAACCCAACTGAGGCACCCAGGTGCCCCGGATCTTGTGTTTTTCTTATGTACCCTTCTTATTAGTACTACTTGGGTAACCAAATTGTTGTCTGATTGATGGAACCAAAGGATCTTCAGTTGTACTTTATCAAGGTACTCTTTTTTTTCCCCCCTCAAAATGTCCACCTACTTAGAACATTGTTATTAACTTATGACTTGTGGAAAATATGGTACTACATAGAATGCCCCTGGGCTGCACACCTTTCATGCTTGCATTTGCATATGCCTTGTGTTCTGGTCGCCAAAGTCTTCAGGGAGAGCTAAATAATAAGCTTATACATCATATTCCACTTATTAAAATGTAATCTAATTAGCACATTCCTTAAACTGAATAACATGAGCTAGTTCTTAATCCAAAACATAGGCTATCATAAAATAACAGACTTTTAACATAAGCAAAATATATCATTCACACCCACACCCACCAGTTGGTGCTGAATCTGTGATCCAATCCTCATCTAATGAAAACATGAAATATTTGAGAGAGTATACTGATTTGTCAGCCCCATTCTCATTTTTGCTATGCTGCAAAAATCTTAATATATCAATCCCATTCCCCTTGATATGAAAAGGAAACATCTACTCCCAGCTAAGTGCAAAATTTTCCGAGACCAATCCTTCAGAGTGCGTTTCATTATGAGTGAGTACAAACCTCTACATTTGATTAAAATAAAAGTTGAACACACTGATATAAATTATTGCAGAACACAAGAAGGGTTCATAAAAGCTAGAGAGAATCATTAGATTATAGAAATGGTTTTATAAGAGAAATGATTCTCTCCCCTCCTTTAAATGTCTTTTATGTACATATATGTGAGCATGATTATGACTTTAAACTTTATTGCAGGAAACATCTATTCTTCCCAGTTCTGATTTTTTTTTTTCTTTAATTCATGATATTTTCACATTTCCTTTTGCCTTTGTTCTGGCATTTAGCTCTCTGGAGCCATTATTCAAAGTGATACTTAATAGCCCCAATAAGAAAGCAACATCTTTCAGTAATGCACATGACTGCTTAATGATGCAAGATCATCTTAATTCCCTCTCCCTGTGTTTTATTTTCCTTTAGGGGGCAACAATTCTAAAGGCTTAACTCTGTCTCAGCTGGTGAAAGTTGAATTGCCCTGCTGAGTGCTGTGGCATTCCTTCTCTCCTCAGTTGGTCCAAGGAATAAAAATCCTAAAGCTCTTTTGAGAGTGAACCAGTTGAAGAGTGTTAGTAGTTTGTGTCCAAAACTTTGTTGCTAGGGGAATTGAGTTAAACACGAGGGGACAGAGAAGTTGCTGTTTCCAAAACCTCTTAAAAGACATAAAATCACACCAAGTGATATGTCATTTTACAGATTTCTCCCTTTAACACCATTTTCCCAAAGGCTGACCTGCTAGTTAAATCAGGAAAGAGGAAATATGGCCAATCGCTTGGAAGAGAGGAGGAAGAAGCCCAGAGAGCTGGAGAATGCTGAATTCCGGGTTTATTACAAAGGAATGAATAATGGGTATGCTGTGGGCATGAGTAGCCTTAGGTTACTTTTTATGAATACCCAGACTGTTCTGGCTCCAAACCCCATGGATTAGACTGTTGGCTCCCCTCCTCTCCACCATAGTTTTTGTTTCCCAGATAACTCCCAAGTTCCCCAACAGTGCTTGATTCAGTCCTTGCAGTCACCGCACTGCAGCTGGAGCAGAGAATATGACTCGCTCATCGAGGCCAGGTACTGTCAACTCAGTCCTGCCTTTACCCCCCAGGGAGTCAGGTGACCCCAAATATCTTAAGCCCATCCAGAATTATACAGTGGACAAGGAAGAGGGAGTGGTCCCTAAGCTCCAGACTTCAGGCTGGTATGGGTCTCTGACTAGTCCACAGGGAATCAGAAGGACCCACCTAGGGAGGTAGCATGTTGGCTTCTGAACTGATTGTCCTCATGTTGGGGCCGGTGACCTGCTGGGCAAATAGCACTTCAGCCAGCCTGATCTGGATATGAGGGAGCTCATCCTTCAGCACTGCCTTTCTGTCTTAAGTGTGAAACAGACCCAACCACTGAGACGAGGTTTAGCTTTACAAAAAGGTTTGGTAGGCTAAAACCTTCTGGATAAGATCTTTTCAATTCCCCAAGGCTGAGGGGGATCTTTGGGCTTGCTTTACAGCACTAACCCCTATTCCAGCTTTTGCTGTCAGTTTCCTAGAGCAAGCCCATGCACAAGAGCAAGTATGCATAGAGTGCAGTTGAAACTCCTCTACTGAAAAAAAAAAGTGAAATCCTGTAACTCTGCCTGGGTCATCGGAGGTTGTGTCCATAAGAGACGGATTTGCTCCATCTAAATAGCACATACAGGGTGCCTGGGTGGCTCAGTGAGTTAAACCTCTGCCTTTGGCTCAGGTCACGATCTCAGGGTCCTCGGATCGAGTCCCGCATCGAGCTCTGCTTGGCAGGGAGCCTGCTTCCTCCTCTCTTTCTCTGCCTGCCTCTCTGCCTACTTGTGATCTCTGTCTGTCAAATAAATAAATAAAAATAGCACATACAGGTTCATTATGATTTATGAGGAGGAACACATCCTGGTCACTCGGAGCGCATGTGAACAAAATATCCCTTGAATAAAATTCTGGGGCTCACTTTACTCTCTCAGCCTTCGCTCAGTGACTGCCTCCATCGGCATCTTACGTGGAAGGAGCAGAGAATATGTGGCTCCGCTGGTCTTGGATATTTCAGGTGTCTGTTACATTATTTGGAGGGCCTACTTTAAAATGGATAGGTGAAAAAAAAATAAAAAATAAAATAAAATAAAATGGATAGGTGGAGCCCTTTGTCCAAAGGAAAGGAAAAAAAAATGTAGCATTAAAGCTACTAAATTATAAAACTTGTTTCTTTCTTCCCTGGCCTTCCTCTCCACCTGTCAAGATGTCCTCTATCTGCTATTTAATGTCACACTCCCTCAGGCACTGTAGTAGTCATGATCCTCATAGGCTCCCAGGGTTTGGCCCTGCTCCTTGATTCTGTGATACACACAGCAGCACATTTCTTACAAGTTTCCCCTTCCCACAGCTGCAAGACTGCTCTGCTGGGTGGGGAAGGAATGGAGATGATCTCCCCTTCCCAAAGCCTGCCACCTGCTTTTCCAACCTACATCAAGGGGTGACCACCAGGTGTTGGCAGCCTCTACATTGAGACATATTTGTGTGCCCAAATCAGAAGTGGGTAAGAGGACTAATCCTCACCCTGAACCACTGTTTGAATACTTCCAGCTCTGAACCAGGATGACCACTGTCATGCCCCATCCCAAAATATGGCAGATTGCTTGTGTCTGACCCAGACCATCCCTTCCTATGTCTAAGTCCAGACCCCCACAGGGTGAGTTTGGGGAGGCAGTGGGAGGTGGCAACGGGCAGGGGGTGAGAAGGGGGAACACTACATGGATCTGGGATGCCATGGGCCCAAGAAGCAAAAGGCTTTCCTCAAAGAGATGAGAAGAAAGCCAGGGATGGGCCATGGGTAAGCTGAGTGCAGAATCTAAAACTGAATTATTAAGAATTTCAAGACATTGACCGCAGATCACTGCCAGGATACTTCTAAGCATTGAGGCCGTATGTAAACACATGGGTCACATCCCTTGAAATGGGCTTTATTCTCTTCTCCATTTTCTTGGCCAAACTCAGCAAGACTGATTAGGACCCCTGGGAGGGTTAGAGTAAGGCTATGTCCATTTGCTTTGACAGCTTGAGCAATGTTAGTCATGCAGAATAGTGTTTGCAAGTGCATGTTCCCATGTACCTAGCGGCTGCATAAAGGACAAAGGTGACATTTTGATTTGATCTTCAACTGCCTGAATTCTTTCCTATTTTTAGTCATTCTTTCACAGTGAATTATGAACTCCCATGTACCCTTGTGAGAGCAGGACATCCATAAGGAGCAGTTGCTCCCCTCTGCTATTCCATGGCATATGTGGTATCTGGGAAGTTCATCAGTGCAGGAAGACCTCCCTCTGGCCCAGGGTTGCCAATGACGAGGAAGACCAGTTTGCCTATTCTAAGGTTCTGTTAGCTTTCACACAATGCTGTATCCTTTATCTTAGCCTTTTTTGGTAATTGTGTCATTGTTTGTTGTGGTCATTTTTTTTTTAATAAACATATATTTTTATCCCCAGTCATTTTTATTTCATTTCCTAATTTCACAATTCATTGAAAGTTGGCCATGGAAAAGTGGAGCTATTTATTGGATCCTCTTAGATAATCCTCACACACATGAGACTTTCCTTGACCTTCCTTGACTTGACCTTCCTATGACTTTGACACTGTTGAGCATCAGAGCTCCCTGAGGGTAGGTGTCATATTTTCCAGGATCTAGATATCAGAATTAAACTCTATATTTGTTCTTCTTTTCCTTTTTTTGAATGTTCCTTCTCATCCTTAGCCAGCACTTTCCCTCCATTTGTTCATAAAGACCCTATCTCCCAGGATCGTGCCATCTGTGTTTTATCATTCTGCTTCCTCTCTTTAAGACCCTTTATTTATCCCATGTTTCCAAATACCATCCCTATGCTGATGACTCTCAAATTTCCATCTCCAACTTTGACATCTCCTACAAATCCTAGAACCATTTGTCTTTAGAAATCTATGGCCCAAAGTGAACTAGTCCTGTTTTCCTCTCTAACTTTGCTCCTTCATTTATATCCTTTACATGGTGAAGAACCAATTCATCCACATTGTGTTCC
This sequence comes from Mustela nigripes, assembly GCF_022355385.1. Lineage (NCBI taxonomy): Eukaryota > Metazoa > Chordata > Mammalia > Carnivora > Mustelidae > Mustela > Mustela nigripes. The sequence goes on along the minus strand of NC_081569.1, from coordinate 121,718,831 downwards.
TACGTCAGAAGTCTTTTTTTTTTTTTTTTTTTAAGATTTTATTTATTTATTTGACAGAGAGAGATCACAAGCAGGCAGAGAGGCAGGCAGAGAGGAAGGGAAGCAGGTCCCCTGCTAAGCAGAGAGCCCCATGCGGGACTTGATTCCAGGACCCCGAGATCATGACCTGAGCCAAAGGCAGTGGCTTAACCCACTGAGCCACCCAGGCGCCCCGCTACGTCAGAAGTCTTAATGTCTGGAGATTCCCATATGATCTTCCTTTCCACTCCTCGGACACTAACCAAACAACCAACCCTTGTCTGTTGTGTGATCTGTGTATTTTGTTTTCTGGCTTTTGTTTTCCAGGATGCCACCATTATCTCTATTTCTCTTATTTCAGATCATCTTCAGTAGATGAGTCAACACTATCCAATGACTCAAGAGGTCATATAGAGAAGCAGAAATTGTCATCAGAAGATACAAATTGATTGGCTAATCATTTAAAAATTGTATTTTTTTCCTCAATGTTGTTACCAGCTTAAAACGGTGTCTTTTTCTATATATTATATCGTTGAAGAGTTCATCTTCCTATTCTTGCAATAGTTGCAAACATTGGCCTATACTATACTATGTACCAGGTAAATTGGTTACAAAATTATCTTGCTTATCTGCAGGATGAGAGAGTCAATAGAGTAGATGAAAATGTTGTTGGAGAATATCTCAAATATCAAAGCAATCACAAAGAGCTGGGCACATTATATACTTCACAACTATTGGGGTGATGTTCTCTGTATAAACATCATAGTTGTACATTTTTAAAAAATATTTTATTTATTTATTTGATAGACAGAGATCACAAATAGGCAGAGAAGCAGGCAGGGAATAGGAGGAAGCAGCCTCCCCACGGAGCAGAGAGCCTGATGCAGGGCTCGATCCCAAGACTCTGGGATCATGACCTGAGCCAAAGGCAGAAGATTTAATCCACTGAGCCACCCAGGTGTCCCCATAGTTGTACATTTATTATCAAAATTTTGTATTTAGAAATGAGTTATCCCTCCCCCCCTTTCTTTTCTAGTTCAATAAGAGTTGCTGTACGGCCAAGCAATAAGGCTGCAAATCCTATACAAGTCAATTCCTTTTTTTTTTTTTTTTTAAGATTATTTATTTATTTATTTGACAGGCAGAGATTACAAGTAGGCAGAGAGGCAGGCAGAGAGAGAGAGGAAGAAGCAGGCTCTCTGCTGAGCAGAGAGCCCGATGCGGGGCTCGATCCCAGGACCCTGGGATCATGATCTGAGCCGAAGGCAGAGGCTTTAACCCACTGAGCCACCCAGGCGCCCCCCTATACAAGTCAATTTCAAATAAGAATTGGGCCAGTGTAAGCCAGTTAACCATTTTAGAAGCTGTAATTAAGTATAGAGATGCTGTGAATTACAAGACATTAGGACTCACTGGGAAAAAAATAAAATAAAATTCTCAAATGTCCTTACCAATGTGACTCTCTTGAAGTTACCCACATTCAAGTCAAATGTACATTTCAGAACTCAAAATATATTATCTTACAACTTTATAGGAAAATGTTTACAGAAAGTTTTAAGAACTATATTTTTTGTTAATTACAAGTACTACTGCATAGCTTGAAAAAAGAAAAAACCTGAATGCAGTTTAATATAATATAAAATAAATTTATTTTCTTAATGTTACTTTTTTTTAAGATAAAATCACTATGAAAGCTTTTGTTCCATTTTTGGGAAGCATTTAATTTGCACTTTTAGCAGATTAACTTGAATTAACAATTTCCTTTGGCTAGCTTTTTTTTTTTTTTTCCTTTGAAAGTCTTATCATCAGCCTCATGTGTTATGACTTCACCCCAGTCTACTTCAGAGCACCACAATACCTCATACTGTAACCTCAGCAGTGATGAACTACTCAAGGTTTCTTGCAAAAACTATATTGAATCAGGAATTGGCATTTACCCATGGCATTTCTTTTACTTACAATACTTCCTCTCACCCAAAATCCTTTACTTATCATCCTTTAAAATCATACTGCTAGGCTTCACTTGCTCTGAGAAGCCTCTGACACTTTGGAACCATAACCCTTCTCCCTGTAACCCATCAGGACTGAACTGTACACTTATGTTTAGAGCAATATCTGCACACAGCATGTATTCCTTTTGTTGCATATACCACCTTTTATTTCAAATATTTATTTAAATGTTCTTATCCCAGAAAATCTATGAGCATCTAGAGTAAAGGAACTATGGGTCTACACATGTGGGGGCCTATAATTATTTTAATGGGCCCATAAGAAAAATAAGAATATGCAACAAAAAGTCTAGTCTTTCCTCTAAAAGGTTCAGAGCCGGCACAAGTTAAAGAAGGTACCTTGTTGTAAAACCATGACTGTCATTTCCCCAGAGGATCTTTAGATCCTAGATTCAAGCTCCTTGTAATGAGAGAACTAAGAGACTCCAGGGAAACAGATTTCTTAAGGATGGAGCTAGGGAAGAACTGCTTCTTGAAGGGGTTGAAAGTTTCATTTCTAGGCTACCTACAGACCACATTCTTCACAGACCACAAAACCTCACTGCTGCTTTTTTAAATTCTTACTCTCTTAAAAAATAATTTCCACATCCAACTTTGTATCATCTAAACAACACAAGATCTTAGAAATTAGATATTTTCAACAGTGGGATATAAGAAAATCACAATATATATTATGTGTATTTTTAGTACCTTCATAGATAACTTCATAAAGACATTTTTTTGCTTTAGTTGAATGAATTCAAGGACAGACAATGTCTGCGTATTTTCTCCAACTGTGAAAGTTTGTCTCCTGTCTTTTATTACTTCAAGACAGTCACATCTAAGAATTTGAAAAATATATAACCCCTTATTCTCAAAAAGGAAACAAGATAAAATAGTGTACCATACCCATCACCTTGGGCAGGTACCTCATAAACAAAACAAAACAAAACAACAACAACAACAACAACAAAAAAAACAGGGAAAAAAAACATAAAACACTCATTTTTATGGCCTGGAGGGAGAAAATAATCTTAAGAATGGTTTAGGTAAAAATGAGCACTGGGCAATTTAATAAAATAATAATAGCTCAGATCTAGAAATCGAAGAATTCACATTACTTAAAGAGTTGAGTTACAATATAGGATGATCATATAGAATCACTCAGGTTAGCTTTGGAAAGATAGCAAGGGTAATTAACTTATGTATTAAAGATGGGATAGGGAGTAGGGAGTAGAAGAAGTTGGTTAAAAATCCTCAGTCCCATGTTGTAATTTGTTCTAGATGTGTTCTAGATGTGATGAAACTTTCTGGTATACAAGATATGAGCTGTGAAAAAGAGATGGAAGAGGAATCTAAAGGAGAAATCCATATTCAGAATTAAGTTGAATACGGCACCTGACTTTTTTTTTTTTCTTTTAAATTGGTTTCTTTATTGTATCACATATTACCTCCTTGGATGCTTTACTTAAAGCAATGAAAAAAAATATTAAGAAAAATTGTTGGTTCCATATCAATGAAGAAATTATTATCATGGTTTTGAAAATAAAGCAGGTTGAGAAACGGTTGCAATATCAAAATTTCACCAAGTTTTTTTTGTTGTTGTTTTTGTTTTTTATGAATTAATTAATTTATTTTCAGAAAAACAGTATTCATTATTTTTTCACCACACCCAGTGCTCCACGCAATCCGTGCCCTCCATAATACCCACTACCCGGTACCCCAACCTCCCACCCCTCCGCCACTTCAAACCCCTCAGACATTTTTTTTTAAAGATTTTATTTATTTATTTGAGAGAGAGACAGAGAGAGAGAGTGAGCAAGCCAGGGCACAAACTGGGGGGAAGGGCAAAGGGAGATGGGGAGGGAGAAGTACACTCCCTGCTGAGCAGAGAGGCCATTGATGCAAGGGTGGATACCAGGACCCTAGGATCATGACCTGAGCTGAAGGCAGAGGCCCAACCGACTGAGACACCCAGGTGCCTCTGACATTTTCTTTAGTGACAGAAACTGGGGTAGTTTAAAGCAGTGATGCTAAAATCCTGAAGAACATCTGAATTTTCTATAAATTATTCTAATTTAACTCAAAATAGTTTGGGTAAATTGGAATGTACTGATTCAATATACCCAGACAAAGTATGAAAACAGAATTATAAAAGGTGATACATATCCAGTCAATACTCAAGAAGAATGACTTAAACACTTCTGAGACTCTATTCCTCCCCACGTTGTTAATCTGTGGTCTCTAGCTATCAGATGGCATCTCTGTCAGTGTAGTTAGGTTTCCACTTCATAGGGAGGAAACAAACCCACAATCCATCTCTTCCTTGAGTCTCATTTCCCCATCTACAGCTTCTGCTCTCATGGGAGAACATTTCTGTCATGCTCTGGTTTGAAATGTCCTAGAAAAGACCAAATTTGAGTAAGTTAACTCTTGGACTGATTTGGAAAGAGATGCAGTATGTCACTATTGTGTGCTGAATTACATCCCCTACAAACACATAAAATAATCTTCTAACCCCCTAGTACCCCAGACTGTGACTGTATTTGGAGATAGAGCCTTTAAAGAGGTAATTAAATTAAAAGTAGGTTATTTGGGGGAAGAGGGGACAAAATCCAATATATGGCTGATGTTCTCCTAAGAGGAAATTTGGACACAGATGTACAGAGGGAAGATCATGTGAGGACACAAGAAGAAGACTCTCTGCAAGCCAAAGAGAGAGTGCTTGGAAGAAAAAAATCTTGCTGACACCTTGATCTTGGACTTACACCCTGTAGAGCTATGAGAAAATAAATTTTTGTAGTTTAAGTTCCCCAGTCTCTGGTACTTTGTTATAGTGGTGTAGTAAACAAATATGGAAAGAGAGGCACAATCTCTATTGAGCTTCATATCTTCCTTAAAGCTTCTACTGTCTGTGAAGAACATATTCTGTCACATTCTCATTCTATTTTATTTTTATTTTATTATTATTATTTTTTAAGGTTTTATCAATTTATTTGACAGAGAGAGAGGCACAGTGAGAAAGGTGAGAAAAGGAACATAAGTAGGGGGGGGGGTGGGAGAGGAAGAAGCAGATTTCTGGCTGAGCAGGCAGCCAATGTGGAGCTCTATTCCAGGAACATGGGATCATGACCTGAGCAGAAGGCAGACTTTTAACGACTGAGCCACCCAGGCACCTTGAATGTCTTGGTTTTAAGTGTCCTGGAAAAAGCCTTGAATTGGCCACATTTGAGTCAGTTAATGAGTCCTGAACTAATTTGGAGAGGGAGACAGAGTATATTTTGGGCTAGTGGCCTCTACCTGGACACATCACCTGTGGCTATAAGTCTGGAGCCAAACAGAAGGTCATCCATTGGATGGATAGGATTGTATATGTGGAAAAATTCTGAAGAAAAGTCATGCTACTAGAAAGAAAGAAAGAAAGAAAGAAAGAAAGAAAGAAAGAAAGAAAGAAAGAAAATGCTATTTCAAGAAGAATAAAGCTGAGGATGTTTAAAAAAAAAAAAAATCCACTACAGTGCTTTTATCAAGATTCCAAGAAAAACCTTGGAAGATTCTGATTCTTTACACAAATGCATCTGTGCACTTAGGAAGATTTACACATGATTCCAATAATAAACTAGTCCAGGGATCACCAGTTTATTGTCAAGAGGAGGTTGACTATATCATGGAGGTTTTTCTCCATGATCTTTTAACCAAGAAAGTTGCCTTTACAATTGTTTCCTTTAATTTGGTATAAAAAGCCAAGAATATACTAATTTCAAGTTAACAATGATAGGTTATTTCCCAAATCTATAAGGTAAAAAATGGTTAAGCTTCATGATGAACATGTAGGATACCTTCAGTAAAGTGTTTTATATACTTGGTATTGAGATTTGTAGAAGTATCTTGACGTCTCTTTTCAATTTGGCTCTGAATTCCATCTTGAGATGGAATCTAAATTGAATGGACATTTAATAAAATATCACAAGAAAAAGAAAATTAGTAAACAAAGTCAAAAAATATTTTTTTTGGCATCATAGAATGCAAAATATAGCCATAACTGGGATAAAGCACCAACAAATGGAATAAAATCCTGAAATTATTGCTAAAATTTAAGTCCAAATTGCTTGGTTAAATGTTCCAGCCATTTAACAGTCAATAATAAATGAATTGAGCTTCTGATACCTTCATGTTAAGCGATTTAATAATTTGTTTTTAGTTTAAAAAATCAGATTTTTAAATTAAACTTCTTACATATTTTTGTAGGGATATTTTTATTTTTCCTCTCATGCAGAGTTTAATCATTCACTTTATTTCCACCTTTAACTTATGAATATTTTATATGTTTATAATGGGAAAACATTAGGGACTTAAATATTGAGAGCAAAATGAAAAGATCTTCATTAGCATTAAGATATAAAACAAGTTAAATAATCAACCAGCTCTACATAGTGCTAAATTGTGCATAATATCTGCATCTGGGTAATAAACACTGAAGAAGATTTGGAGATCCAAGTTACCTGAGTCACAGATTAGTGGATTACAGGTATCTGTGACTCTGTTGCCAAACACGTGGCAGAAATGGAGGAAGCAGATTTTATGCTACAGGCATTGCATCCAGAATTGGCACTCTAGAGCTCTGTGGAATAGTTAGACTGGTTGAGGACATTGGCCTCAACATATCTACTTTGTTGAAGCTGTACAACTGGTATACCATGGAACCCATTAAAAACATGAAGTAGCTGAGATCAACACTAATCATAACCATAAGGATGGGGTGTGACTGAATGACACAAAGTGGGTGACACAAATACAATGTGCAGAAATTCTGCATTAGTGAAGTGGGCATTGCTGTAAAGTTGCAATACTATAGTTTTTCCATAGCTAGTGAATTGTCAGTCATGAAGGAGAAATCCAGAGGCTGACAAACTGCATTCCCAGCAAGGTGGAGAAACTCACCACCAACTATAAAATGGTGATGAATCCAAGGTCAGCTACATTATGTTGAAGGTTTAGTAAAATCATGATGCTAGGTTACCAAGGAAAGATGGACTATTCATTCATTCTAAATGCCCATAACAAGAGGGAGATGGAAGGTTATCAAACTTTCTGTCTACCATCAATGCCCACAGCACAGACTGGAACAAATAACTCTACCTGAGGCAAACTTCCCTGCCAGGTAAGGAACCAAGGCCAGTGTTATTCACCAGTCTTACCTTGCTCTAAGCACAATGCCAACATATCTTGGGAGCTCAATAAATAATGGGTTAAATTAATAATGCACAAGTGAATCAATGAATGATGAATGAATGAATACATGGGTAAATTAGGATGCCTCACAGGGGATTATAAAGCCTTAGGATTATAAAGCCTCACAGTGATCTTGAAATTAGAAGAGCCAGGAGATATTTCAGCTCCACTTTGGAAGAATACTCACTATGACAGTAGCAAACAGCTGGCTGAACAGATGTTTTTGAAAAGTCAGTTTTGGATTTCTAAGCCTAAGCTGAGTATTGGAATATTGGGTTCTTGGCAAGACATAAAGTAAATCTTAAGAGAATATAATTGAGTGTATGTATCCCAAAACTACCTTGTTAGTTAGGCTGAGCTAAGCTCACCAGGCTTTGCACTGCCTCTAAAGGGGAGGCCTGTCCTGATAAAAAAGTAAATACAGTCACAATAGATCATTGTTATGCTCAGACTTTGTATCTATGGTTCAACCATAACCAAGTAACACAAAAGTCTATAATTTGCATAGATTCTGCATACTTTGAGGTAAGAATGTGAAATGACAGCCCTCTGAGTTGCTGAGAAGGTACGAGTCACTTAGCTTATGAGTGAGTTTATCTCCCTTGGGAGTCAACATCTCAACAGGACTTCCTTTCCCCAGTTCCATGAAGGAGAAGACATTGCATTTCCTTCAGCCATCGGCCACAGACCCACAGCCTGGGACATGGTCAAAATGGCAGAAGTATGCCTTCACATCCTGTGAAGTCTTAAAGGAAGCCGATCACTATTTTTCTTCAGATATTTATTGTTTAATGTATAATAATTATTATTGTGGAAATTATGAATGATAGAAGACAATAAGACATAATATCTTCCTGCATGGAAATTAGGCTCTAATTATATATTTATATGTTTATATACATACATATATATGAGAATAATTGTACATATATGCAAAAATATATATAATGTATATTTGAAATTAAAACTCTGTTAAAGACAGATAAAGAATTGCAGGGTGGAATGGGAATGTTATTTTCTTCTAGGAAACAATCAGGAAGACTGAATGATAAAAATCGCATTTAGTGAACTATGAAAAATGGGTGAAATTTGATCTTGCCAAAATAATAATAATGGAAGCGACCATTTATGAGCTCTCACTACATGCCAATCACTGTTCTTCTAGACTGTGAGGAAGACACATAGTTAGGCTGAGCTAAGCTGTAGTAACAAAAACATGGCAAACATTCAGTTTCTTAAAATCCAAAAATCTTCTCTCTTTAATGTATCACCTGATTCTCAACATCACATTACCCCTTGCTTTTCAAAGATAAGCATCAATCTGCACTTCTCTGTACATGACTCAGGTACTCAGGTGTGCTAGCTTTTCTGCCTGGGCCAAAGTTTACTCATAATCTGCCTGCCTTGATGAGATGAGATGAGCCTCTTGCCTAGGATGACGCTATAGGAATGGAGAGAAGAACTAGATACAATTTTTTCTTTCTCTTTTCTTCTTCCCTTTTCTTTCTTTCTTTCTTTTTTTTTTTTTTTTTTTAAATCCAAACTTGAGTTTAAACACCACGACTGGGATGGAGAAGGAAGGTAAAATAGAACCATAATTTCTCAATCTGGAGGTACATTAGTGGAGTTACCAAAAAATGCTAGGGAAACAAAGACCTTCTTAGTATATATCACTCATTTAGTAAGTGAAAAACAAATTGTATATGGATGAACAAATGTCAGTGGATAATTAAGGTGGGTAGACAGACTAGAGACAAAGAAAAATAATTTGAAGAGGGTGAAAATTCTGAGTGGGATTGTTATAGGCATTCAAAGTCAGTATTCCCCTATCAAGTAGAAATTTAAATAAGCCACACACATTTTCCTAAACATTAAAATCTCCCAGTTAGAACTTACTATTTCAGAATTTCTAGAACTTTCTCAATTTACTTCCCTAAAACGAAGATCGACACCCTAAATAATCTGGTTTTTATTTTTACAGTTTTGAATGAATTCATTTAGAGTAAGGCTTATTTTGTCAAGTAGCTGAGAATTTTGTCCCTAATTAATTAGTTGAAGTGGAAACTTTAGAAGCCTGCATGTGAGAGCCTCTTAATGGATACACAGCGTTCTAAAATAAAAAATAACTGGAGCAATGCACTACAAAATTAGAACCCAGTAGAGACATTTCTGAACTACAAAATAGTTCAAGGAAGAATAAAGGAAAAACTATCCTCAACATGCTTCCCATTCTGTATTTCTAATGTCAAAAGTTATTTCACACATCGTACTGCCCTTTCAAGATGCAATAAAAAAACTAACATCATTCTCTGGGGGACTGGGAGGATCTAAAGTGTCTCTTAATTCTACAATTTACAGTTTTGATTGCTTTAACACTGTCCTCTTTTATAGCCGTTACAGCACGGGTGGATGAGTTCCAAAGGATCATGACCCAGGAGTAGCTGTTGGGCAATTTGTCAGAAAATTTGAGAGAGTCGCTCTTAGCAACTTCTAAAGAGATTCGGAAAATCTGCGATGTATCCAGTATTGAACTTAGGGTTCTGAACCAGCAAATTTAGGGAATGCTATCATACCTTGCTTTCAGTAGGCCAATGATTGGGGCGGGGAGCAGTGAAAAAGAGCTTTAAACCAAAGCGAAAAGCATATTATGTAAAAGTCCACTGCTACTTCCCTTGTCCCCAGCCCCAGGGGAGAAACAAATGCATTTCTGTGGTTTTAAAACCACTGATTGAAAACTGAATAATCAATTTTCTTTGTAGATAGGCAGGTAAAAATCAGTCAACCTAAATTTTACTTCTCTAATGTTCTCATCCTTGAATAAGCAAAGAATGCATACAAGTAGGGAGGGGGGAGTTAAAATGACAGAATGGGTATATCAGACAAAGCAATGAAGTCATGAAGCTGAGAACTAAGAAAGAAATACAGAACTGAAGGTGAGAATCAGAAAAAAGGAAGGGATCTAGAGAGTGAAGGGGAAAAAAGGAGAATGAGGAATTAATGGCTATTATCGTAAGTCAGAAGGGCATGGTGGGCTGATAATATACAACCACGTGCTCGATACGGTGAGATGGTAACTGATAACTGACAGCTTTGAACTGTTGTGTGGAAAGATACTGTCTGTCAAAGAGAATGATTCAAGGCAGAATCAAAGTGAAGCTGGATGGGAAGGAGAATGAGGAAAAGGGTTGGAAAGAAGATCCTTAAGTAAATGTACAAAGTGGCATATATACTGCCTACGAAATGAGGATGATGAAGATTAATGGTCTCAGATATTCTGCCGTGCTTTTCAGGAGACGGTTTTGCTTAATTTGTCTTGGCGGCCACAAAGAAGTAAGGCCTGGGCACACTCAAATGTATCCCACATGGCAGTCGGAAGCATCTGCTTTCAGAAATAATTCTGTACTCACATTAGAGAAGCGTATTATCTACATACATATATGATGGACTGAAATTGCAAGGTAATTATGTTTCTTGATGTTAATTTGTACCTTTTATATGACACTGATTGTGGTTTTGTGCTTTTCTCGATTCTTTTGGACAAATCTCTTCTCACAATTAAAAACAATCGCTGATATTTACGCATTGCAGATACATGGTACATTGTGCTGTGTCTATAAAAGCTGTCATACGGGATCATTAACAGATTCTAAAATGATTACTCTGCTGAAGTGAGCAATCAGTTAAAAATGGATAATATGAAACCGTTACCCTAAATCTATAAAATGATTATTATCCAGAGCCTGCAGAATACAGATGATTAGAAAAGCAGACAAGGCCCCAAACCGAGTAGTTAGAATCACAACTTGCAAAAAGCTGATTCCAATATCTTCTTAGTCTAAACCCTGTATGTCACAAATAAAAATAATGAGTCTGAAAGCATCATCAGGCAGGCATGTCAAACACCAGATTGTCATCTGTTCATTAATTATTTTAAGCACCATTTTAAATACAATTCTGAAAATAAATGCTCAGTTAAGAAAAATAAATCAAATGTATATCTCTTTATGGTTTACAAAGCATCCGTAGCATATGCATCTCATTTAATCCTCAAAAATCTGTCAAAGAGAAATTATTAACTTTAATCCCTTTGGTGTAAGAAAACTGAAACTGAAATTGATCAAGAATTATCTGAAATATTTCAGCTGAGAAGTGAAGATGCTGGAATCCAGCCCAAAGTTACCTAACTCCATTCGCTGATTAAGTGGAGGGACATTTGAGCACCTCTCATAGGCAAGGCAGCATCCTGGGTCTAGATGATAACAGCATGATGGAATTTAGAAGGCCCATCACCTCATGGATGCAATTATCTAAACATTTGTTTAAATAAAATTTTGTAAGCACTATAAAAACAAGGAACAACAACAACAAAAACGGTGATTTATCAAAGGACCTTAATTTGCTAAGGTTAAGAAAACCTTCCTTGAGAAAGTAAGCTAACGTGGAAATCTTATGACAAGTAACTTAACATAAGGATGAGTGCCAGCTGGGGCAGAGGAGAGAGTGTATGAGGAGACTCTGAACCTGGTATTATTGTGGCATATGTGAAGAGTGAAAAGACAGCTCCTGTCAAAGGAGCGGAGGGAAGGAAACTGTGGGTGCCAACTGAGGCAGGTGATGTGGGCAGAGCCAAATACTACTATTCTCTTATTTTAAGAGCAGTGGACAGCCATTGAAAGACCTTACTCAACAAAAAAAAAAAAAAAAAAAAAAAAAAAAAGAAATATATATATATATATTAGTAATATATAATATATATATCAGTAAGATCAGATTTGGGTGCAATGCAAAGCAGAAAACTAATTGGAGCTGGGTGAATCTCCTCAGAAGAATGAAAATTATTGGGTACCTGAGAGGCTCAGTCAGTTAAGCATCTGCCTCATGATCTCAGGGTCCTGGGATTGAATCCCATGTCCAGCTCCCTGCTCAGTGAGGAGTCTGCTTCTCCCTCTACCCCTGCTTATGCTCTCCCTCTCTCTCACATAAATAAAAACAATCCTTTAAAAAATATTTTAAAAGAGTGCAACTTATTTGGGGACCAAATTGGTATGAAGGGCTGATATACTCTGTTTAACCTACACCTGCTAATGGGGGAGGAAGAAGTAACAGAGACGCCGTGTACAGAACTCTGGAGATACTTGCATCATAGAAACTCAAGCAACACAGCACTGAGTTATGCTTTCGTTAAGTCCAGACTCTCCCTTATTCTAAGCAGCTGAAAATGATGGATGGCTCAATCACATGCCAGACCTAAAACTCCTTTAATCTTGAAATTATTAAAGAAAATTGGGGTGGTGAGAAAGATCCATAGGTCTAATATGCAGAGTTGCCTAAAACCAAGGCAAGCCACTCGGGGAATTAAGATACACCTCCCCCAGTTATATTTTTATAATGCTTTCTCATAAGGGAACACTAAAGCTTTTGCTCATACCATTTTTTTCCCACCTGGAATGCTGTTTCTATAAATTTTATAAATTCCTCATGGCCAAGTCTTATGCATTCTTGAAGGCTACCACATCTGCAAAGCATTTCCTGGTGATCCTGAGCGTACTCCACCTTCAAAATTCTATATAATTTGCATGTAACCGTTTCTGAGTTGTTTAGAATATATAAAATATATAAAGTGCATATAATAGATACTACATAGAAAATGTATGTATGTATGAGAGTATCTATATATGCACATGTATATGTTTGTGTGTGTGTGTGTATGTGTGTACTTCACTTAGAACCTTCATTTGCCCCAGATACTTATATATTTTTTTAAAAGATTTTATTTATTTATTTTACAGAGAGAGAGACAGAACACAAGCAGGGAGAGTGGGAGAAGGAGAAGCAGGCTTCCTGCTGAGCAGGGAGCTGATGCAGGACTTGATCCCAAGACCCTGGGATCATGACCTGAGCTGAAGGCAGACATTTAACCAACGGAGCCACCCAAGCGTTCCCGATACTTATGTGTTTTTAACAGATATTCCGTGGGAACGGATATAAAATGGTTGTTTTTATACATATTTTTGGTACCTTGATAGAACCATGAGGAGCGCTCATGTCACATAGCAGTTTTGGTGTTTGACGGTATTGATGTCTCCCTTAGCTCTGGTTCCTTCCATCCTGCCTCCCTGTGTTCTCTTCCTCCCAGGTTGTCTGTGGAAAATCCGCATCATATTCATTCTTCTATTCAAAGCAACTTCTCTTTTTCACTGGGGTGATTATGAAATGCAGTGGTTAATATCCAAGGGCTCAGCAAAACACACTACCTCTCATTTAAAAGGATTCGAATTGACTCCCATTTTTAGATGTAGTCAGGGCCATAGAAGCAAAGGCTCCCCACTTGCTCCATCACCCCCCATGATGCAATCACATATACACTCATGTTGAAATTTAAGGGATTAGCGTGTGTTTCTTCACCAGCACAAGAACGATGCTTCTGAAACTGTAGCTGTCATTCTCTCAATGTGTGTGGATTGACTTTGACTGGCAAAAGTAAGTGAATAAACTAATAAACAAGCTGCAAACTCCTCAGGGCCAGGAAACAGCTGGGTGTCTATTATCTTAACACACTGCTGGGCTCTTTTTCAAGCATTGCATGTGGTTGAACATGGAACTAAAATTTGGAAGACATTATTATTTGTATTCCTAAACAAACCTTTGCATATTTTGTAAATGTTTATAAATCAAATTAACTGTTAATGCCCCTGCACAGGATGGGATTTCACTGAGCTCCTTGGTTATCATGATTAGTTATCAGTTATTCAGTTCTTGATGTTAAGAAGGCCTTAAACAGAATAACACCCTGCTGTCCTAAACATTTTCAAATATGCGCCTCTTGCTTTGAATTGTTTGCATTTAGTAATAATCCAATCTTAGATAATTGTCACATAATAAAAAAAGCTAATTGTGCCGTTCCTGGTTATATTAATGTTGTCTGAGTTAGAGGAGGAAGATGAATTACTTTATAGAGAAAGAAAATAATACATAAGGGCCATGCGTTTGGAAGACTGAGATGAATTGACCCCAGGTTTATTTAAGTCCTTAGAGGAACAACATTTCAAAGTCTAAGGCTGGTTTTCCATAAGAGCATTACATTTAACTAGGAACTTTATTCCTTTTTTTAACTGCCTTTCTTTTTTGTCAATAAAACAATAATTTATGTGAATATTCACATTATGTTTCTGTAAGTTAAGGCAATCTATAGACAGAGTGTATTTTAAAACATGCAGCATTATCCACTCTCAGTCTGTCAAAGAGTTACATGAAGCACCTCCTGGCATGTGGCAGGTCAGGGGCGAAGGGTAGAGAATATAGAAGGACAACGTTGACAGACACGGTGTTGGAATCTCACTCCCCTGAAGTGCAAATGTCATTTCTGTGTAGAAACACTGGAGACTAGAGTTCAGCGTATGTCAGTCATTGCCCAGGACGAAAGGAGTCAAGCCAGTTACACTTTGTCCCTCTCCTTCAAGGAAAGTCAAAGGTCCCGGGAAGGGGGAAGGAACAAGGACAGGAGTAAAACCAAGGCCAATAAATGATCCTTGCTCTTATCTCATGGCCCCCGTGAACTGTCCTGACATTACTGAACCCAGGCTCTCTTCCAGGCACGGTGTTCTAATTTGTGCTCATTTTCTCCTTCATACCTCAGCACAAGCCCTTGAGATGAGCATTATTTTCTCCCTTTGTAAGATGAAACTGCTCTCTGAGAAATTATTGCTCCAAATCACAGGGCTAGAAAACAGCCTTGTAAGAATTAAAATCCAGGCTGAATGGATATTTGAAACATCAATAAGATTAGAATGGCGAACAGGAATATAAATGGACGGCCCGTTGTTTATAGCAGATCCAGAAAACAAAAACCAGTAGTAAGAGTAAGCTGTGCCTGAACAGAGGGAGAAAACGGGTAATGGAATTTTAGAGATTGATCATGCTATTAAGGAGAACAGATTATTTATGGATATTATCTTAATTAATCCTCACAATTATTCTGGGAGTCAAGGGCGTCATCACGAATTTACTGCTGAGGAAAACAAGGTTGAGAGAAGTTAACTAACTATACAAAATCACAGAATTTTCAGCCTGTAGAGCAAGGCTTCAATCCAGAACTGCAAAGCCCACGACACTACACATCCCAGTGGAAGCATTTAAAGTTATCAGTAATGACAAAACCACATTAAGTATTAAAAATACAGAACCACATTAAGTATTAAAAATACAGATTCCTCTAAAAGTAATTGAAAGAGTGACGACACTCAAGAATTCGCTGTGTGGGTGGCTGGCATCATCACAGATCGTAGAATGATAAACAAGAAGGCAATATTGTTATTGCTCTGAAGAAATAAATAATTTTTTGTGGAGATGCAAAAATGAAAGAGCAAATCACTTAAATCACAGATAAATAAATTAAAAAAAAAAAAAAGTGGCAAGGGGTTGGGGGAAAGGCACTAGTTTCAAGTATGGAAGAGGGCACTCCAGGAGAGAAAATTGGTCAAAGCAATTTTCACAGTGAGACACTGTGAGAGAAGATTGTCAGAGGTGCTGCTATTGCCCAAGAGAAGTGACTGTTTTGGACATTTGTGGAAACTTAGTTCAAAATATGAATGTAAGAGGAAAGAAGGAAGGAAGAAAGGGGAAGGGGGGAAGGAAGGAAGGAAATATAAGAAATTATGGAGTGTTTTCAATGACATACCAAGGATTATAATCGATCTACCAGGCAATATATAGGCACAATATAAGAGATTTGTAATGATTCCTTAAAATACCTTTGAAGACCTTGGGAGGACAAGGCTCCTGCAGCTTTCCTTATAAATTCTGTTGAGACTGGCCCAGGGAATAATGTAGTTGCTTGAATTAAAAATGAACTTAAAGACCATAAGTAAAAGATAATGATTAATGGGTAGTAGAGCCTTCTGGGGGAAATATGGAGTGGACTCCTTCAGGTTTGGTGCTAATGATCTATAAGAGGGTGCAGACAGCATGTTAATGAAATTTTTTGGTAACATTACATTGGGAAAGGCTGGACCATAATTCAGATCAGAAAAATACCTGTTATAGAAATGACTGTGAAGAAGTTAGGAACATGAAGGAAATAATAAAATGGCATCCAGCCATACTGAATTCTGAGTAATATATCATAAGGTATATCTTTAATATGACCAAAGGAGAGCACATCAGTGGAAGAATAATTGCAACTGTTTTGGAAGCTAAGGGTGTAAGAAAAATCACCTACAGGACACGAGAGCATGGCTGTTTTTGCATGACCCAAATAGGGTATTGCAACTCTTGGTCCTTAGAAGCGAACTAGTCTGGAGGTTGACAAAGGCCTATTGTTTGTGTTGGAAACTACTGAAGGAGTGAGAAAACCACAGAAAAGGGAGCATCAAATTTATCTTCTAGAGTCTTATGTACAAATGTATACATAAATTCATTCCAGGCAGGTAACATGAAAATACTAGTTTTCAGAACAATCTTCTGTGCTCAAAGGAAGAATTATGGTCTGCTAGAAGAATAAAGCATCCTAAACATGAAGGAATTACCATATTATGAGAAATTGAGGCCTAAAAAGGAGAGGAAAATGCCTAGTTTCACTTATACAGGTAAAGAAAGTAAAACAGACTACTTCTCTCTAAGTCTTTAAAAGTAAAAAATAATGGGATACCTCAGTGACTCCGTCAGTTAAGTGTCTGCCTTTGGCTCAGGTCATGATCTCAGGGTCCTGGGATGGAGCCCTAAGTCTGGGCTTCCTTCTCAGTGGGGGGTCTACTTGTAACCTATCCCTCTGCTTCCCCCGCAACTCTCAACCTTGTTTTCCTCAGCAGCAAATTCGTGATGACACCCTGGACTCATCACTTTTTGTGAAAGAGTGCTCTCAATCACAAATAAATAAGTAAATAATCTTTTAAAAAAAGTATTACATTACATTCCAATGGTAAAGGCGTTCTTTTTTCAACTATGGATTTTTTTTTAAACTTTTCTTCCCTTGTAAGTAGCTACAGTGACAAACACTGTCAAGCAACATATTTTTACATACAAAAAGATATTTTATTACTAACAATAAATAAATTATTCAGAAATCTTGACTTAGTATAGCCCTGTAATTAAAGATAAAGGTTCTGAGGCCAAATCTGAACTCAAATTCTAGATCAACAAATATTTAGTTATGTGATCTTGGGCATGTAATAGAACATAGCTGCTCAATGTTCTTAATTTGTACATTAATATGACTGTCTACCTCAAAGACTCAGTGGCATGCTGTAGAATTTGTGCTTTTTTTTTTTTTTTTTTTTTTTAACCTGCCTTGGGTTCAGTTGGACTCGATGAATGCATTTCCATAAGATGTTTTTTTCCTATGGGGTACAGTAAGTGTTCAATTGAACTTGGAATTAAAGCTATATGTGAATATTTGGTTTCCTCTTTCCAGGGATCTTTCAGGCAAAGAAACATATTCCTACACTATTAAGGCAATTAATCCTGATTACCAGAGGACATAGTGGTGTGCTGCCTATGGAGCCAAGAATGACTGTGACCAAAACCTAGGTGATTCACAGGGTATCTTTATTTCTTTTTCCAGTAACAATGGTGAATGGATAGTTACAGAGTACGTGATCCAAAAATGGGCAAAGTAACTAAGGGTTCAAACCCTTTTAACTTGAAAATAGGAATCAATCTTTCAAGCAAGCAACCCCCATTTGATGAAGTACTGATGTAGAGTAAAGGAAATACAGAAAGGAGAAAAATGGGTAATGAAGAACATTGATCATGGGAAAGATGTTTCTTCACTAACCCTCTTGTAGTAAGTATTTGCAGAGATCGTGACCTTGAATGGGGTTTCTAATATAGAGGATAGTTAAGAAAGACACACACACAAATCTACGTAGTAAGAAAAAGAAAAGTAAGAAAAAGAAAGGGAGGCTTCCTGCCCCAATGGCTTCTCTTGATTCAACTGCAGGACTTCCATGGAAACACACTTGCCTCCCAAAAGGGGATGACAACCAGTGGAAACATGTAATATTTTCTTCCTCCAGACCAGCTCATCCTCAGATGCATTTCAGAACACCCCTTGAATCAAACAAGTAATCTTTACAGGTGACCAATTCAATAATGTGTTGGATCTTTCCTTATCTCTCTCTCCCTGTCTTCACTCTTGCTTTCTGATCACACTCCCCGTGAATTACTTGCATTTGATTATTGACCCTTTTTTTGTTTCTGGAAATTTCAGGCTAAGTCAATATCTAACAACAAACTCCAAGTATGGCTCCAACCCTCCCCTTCCTCAGTCTCTTCTGTCTTAATAAATAGCAACTCCAGCCTTTCCATAGTATAAGCCAAAAACCATTGGAATTATCCTTTTCTTCACTTTGTCATAGTTCAAATCGAACTTGTCATCATATCTAATTGTCACTACCTTAAAAATCTATTCAGAATGTAATCCCTATTATGATCCTGGTAAGATAGGAACAATTCTATCTTACTGGATTTATGGAGTAGCCTCCTAATTAACCTCCCTGGTTTTATCCTTCCCTAGACTACTTTCAACACAGCTGCCAGACTGATCATTTTAGAGTTTTAGTCATCTCTTCAAAACCTTCCAAGGTCTTCCCATGTCATTCTGAGTAAAAGCAAAATTCCTTTCAGTGGCCCACATTTATAATTTTGATCTCTTCTTCTATTGCTTTTCCCCTAGGACCCTCCAGTTACACTACATTGGCCATCCCATTGTTCTTTGAATATTCCAAGCACATACTTCCTTTACAACCTGTGCGATTTCCTCTGTGTGGAATATCTTCCCCAGATAGCCACATGCTTCACTCCCTTACTTCCTTCAAGTTAATATATGTCACTTCTTCTTTATAATTGGGATTATTTCCCATTACTACAATATTCCCTTTCTCCCTGCTTTATTTTCTCCGTATTTATTACTACTTAAAGTATATTGGTTGTAAAATGGTGTCATAATAATCTATTCCATCTTTGTATGCATATTCATTTTCAATGGTTCTTTGACATTTCCTCATCAAAGGAGTCTTTTTTTTTTTTTTTTTTTTTTTTTTTTTAATTCCTTGAATCTGGATTAGCTTTGGCTGAAAGAATATTGACCAAAAGTGATCATGTGGAAACTTCAAGCCTAGTCCTCAAAGGTCTTTACACGTCTACATTTTCACTCCTAGAACACTGCCTTGGGTTACTATGCAAAAAAGTCTATTAGAAGATGAGGCAAACTTTCCAAAATAAAGCCTGCTGGGTCAGGTAACAGTAGTCTGCACCAAATCCAAGACATGTGACTGAGGCCATCTTAGACCCTGCAGTCCCAGATGAGCCACTAGGTGATTGTGCCTGCATGATTGACCTCAGGCAAGACCATATACACTACCAAGTTGAGCTCACCCAAAGTTCATAAGCAAAGCAAACGACTGCTCTTAGAAGCAACTAAGTCTATAATGATATGATGCATAGCAATAAATACTGATGTCATCATCTAACCTAATGTATCTTTTATATTTACAAACTGTTATCTCCTCTCTCCTCCAAATAGAATGTGTCAAAGGACAGGGACTTTTTTGAGAAATCTGTTTTTTGTTTGTTTTTTCAGCTGTTGTCTTCTCATAACCTAGAATTGTTCCTGATACATAGTATATGCAATAAATATTAATTAAATAGTAAATGTCTTATGGTATGTATACAACATAATGGTGAAAGCAGAAATGGCTAGATGCACTAAGAAGTATTTTATAATCTGTGAATATAGTTCCTTTGATGAACATTGGTTAGGGACAGAATGGTTAGCCTCTTAAGCCTTGCAAATCCATGGAATGGAGAAAGATTTAGGGATTAATTTACAGTCTTCTCTTCGCTCAGAATCACCAGTGGTAAAATAACCACTTAAATAATTTCAGAATCATTTTGTTTTTAACTTAGACTCATCTGGGGTATAGTTTATAGGATGATACCAAGCTTTTCCCATATTATCTGGTCAACTATAGTAAATGAGGTTTTGATTAAATTAATCATCCAAGAAACTATATATCTTTGTATGTCATTGAGGTGGAACATTTTATTTCAATGTACAAATCCACAACCATTTGAATCAAATAGAATGGAAATGCATTCATCAGCTATATTTCCATTGATTAGAAATAGAGTGACCAGCTGGGAAGTAAAATCATTAATCTCAGGTCTCCAACTAAACATCTGCATTCTGTCAATTCCTAGAGAAAAACTTAGAAATTTGATAGATTTTTTAGAAATTGCCAAATTTGTTTGTTTCTTATACCTAGATAAATCATGTGGTATTTTCAAAAGGATCCAGATTTTATCAATAGGTTGGGTCTTGTGGATTCAGATATGTTTACCTCAAGCAGGAAAAATCTTACTTTAATGAATTTTAGCTGCACTTAAATATTCATATAAACATGTTTAATCAGTTACATTCAGTTTACAGACAGTGCATTAGAGCTATAACCCAAGTAATTGAAAGGACGATGGTGGTGTCATAATGGCAATCTTTAGGCATGCATATTTCTATTAGCATTTTGTTATTTTCCTCATTCTAATTCCTTTATATTTAGCACTGAAATTACATGGTGAAACTGTATCCCCTGTAGAACATAATTTTTCCTTCCTTTTTATTTTATAGAAGCTTATAGCTGAGCCCAAGCTTTCAGGCCATTTAAATTATCACTTTATTTCTCTGGATAGATTTTTGTCAAATCATGTATTTGCAATTAGTACCAAAGAGCAATTTTCCCTCAAAAATAATGTTTCCCCAGGCTCTGAAATATGTATGCAATATTTGTATTATGAAATCTGCAAGGAAAAAAAAGGAAATAGTCAATCTGGTAAACTGTGTATTTTTCTAGGAAGGAGCAGAATATAAATAGGAACAATGAGTTGACACATAAATTATCTAACTATAGACTAAATTTTGGGGAGGGGGGAAATAACATCAGAAACTCAAATTATCAATAATCACCCAAGGGAAATGGTAAAAGACTCATTAGGCAAAAAAAAAATTTTTTTTTAAGATTTTATTTATTTGACAGAGATCACAAGTAGGCAGAGAAGCAAGCAGAGAGAGTGTGGGACACAGGGTCCCTGGGGAGGAGGGGAAATAGCATCAGAAACTCAAATTATCAATAATCACTCAAGGGAAATGGTAAAAGACTCATTAGGCAAATCTTTTTTTTTTTTTCTTTTTTTAAAGATTTTATTTATTCGGATGCCTGGGTCGTTCAGTGGGTTAAAGCCTCTGCCTTCGGCTCAGGTCATGGTCTCAGGGTCCTGGGATGGAGCTCTGCATCGGGCTCTCTGCTTGGTGGGGAGCCTGCGTCCCTCTCTCTCTCTGCCTGCCTCTCAGCCTACTTGCGATCTCTCTCTGTCAAATAAATAAATAAATCTTTTTTAAAAAGACTTTATTTATTTATTTATTTGACAGAGATCGCAAGTAGGCAGAGAGGCAGGCAGAGAGAGAAAGGGACACAGGCTCCCCGCTAAGCAGAGAGCCTGATGTGGGGCTTGATGTGGGACTTGATGTGGGGATCCATCCTAGGACCCTGAGATCATGACCTGAACCGAAGACAGAGGCTTAACCCACTGAGCCACCGAGACGCCCCTTCATTAGACAAATCTTAAAAAGCTACTGAACACTTGAAAAAGCTCCATTTTGGCAGGAAAATGTGTTGTAAGAGCATTTTTGTTTTATCCTTTTCCAATGCTTTTGATTCCTATGAAAAGCAGGGAAAGGAGAAATTGAGATTTGACAAAATAGCAATCATAGTCATTTCTATATATTCTATTTGTTCATTAATACATACTGACAAGAATTTGTTTGTTTGCTTAATTTTAGGAATAAATTAACCATGAAAAAATTAATCAGAGCTTGGGTCTGGCAAAAGCTCATCTTTGGTATCTTTAATGGCACTCTCCTGGCATAACCACATAACATATCAGTAATATTGTAAATAAAGTATGCAGTTTTTATATTGATGGTAGAAAGAGCTGGGGGAGCAAATGACCTTGTTTTGGTTGTATATTCCTTTGGTCTAATACTGTATCTGCTCTCCTTGTATAAATAGCCATTCATATTTCACATAAAACTCCCAAATGAGTGGTCAATAAATACAACTCTATTATTTGGGCAAAGCATCACTAGATTCAGAACTCTGTACATGAGTGTAATCCCTAAAAGAGTTCAATAATAAGTAGTATCAAAGCCAGGTGTAGCTGTCAAGTTTATTATCATCCCCTGGTATACCCATTTGGATAGTTAAATTTCAATCAAAGGAAAAAAGTTAATTTAGTTTTTAACTATAGATCAGAAAATATATACTTGTATATGTTAGCATAATAATAGTTCTATAAAAGCTCAGCAAACGTTTTCAAATGATTAGCTGTAACATGAGCCAAGGTTTTACTATGAATATAACTACAGAGAAACACTTTCTTAGGACCAGACCAAGTGTATGTGAAAAGGAAAATTTGCTTTTCTGGACTAAGGAGGTTTCCTCTTCGCTGGGCATTTTAAAGATGGCAACTTGGCCCCTCTATTAGAAGACGAAACTGTATATTTGGCAGACTTATCACTTCTACTGCTTAAAAATAAATCAGATTCACACTGAAAATAAATGTTAAAAAAATAAGTTTTAAGGAATATGAGTTATTTGATAAAAATAGCGGTCACAATGACCAAGATGTATTAAGCACGTATAACATGCCAGGTACTGTGCTCACAGCTTTACAGATATCATCTCGCTCTGTCTCACAAACAATCCTAAAAAGAGAGCACAATTATGATTATGCCCATTTTACAGATACATTCAGAGGGGTTGGGAACTTTCTCAAGGCCCCACAGTGGTTACCACTGGAACTTCCCTTGGATTCCTATAATGCAATTATATAAGTTATGTAAGAATTACATAAGTTACATAAGAATTCTGGCACTTTTCCACTCATTCATTTTTTACTCATTTAACCAATATTTATTGAGCACTTACTCATTCAGGGTTGAGCGTTTACCCAGAGCCTGGCTGCAAGCCCAGATAAAGGCAGGGATAGTAAACTGCTCCTACCTCAAATGCCAACTCTGATACATTGGCAGCAGTTGTCTGAAAAGCGTCTCATGCATCCCATGGCTCAGGTCAGGTCAGAAACAAACAATGGAGGAGATAGATGAGCAAAGTCTACAATGTGTGATGATGTGGGAATAGCCATACAAGTCTCAAGTATTTGATTTCCTTGAGCTAGTGGATAACAGAAAAATGGGAAAAGGGCTCAGAAATCCGTGGTCAAATGGAGCTGGGTAAATGGAAATGTGAATGCTTTGGAAGTGATGTTAAAGCAATATAGGGCTCATTAAAAGCAAGAATTAAAAACAGAGCCCACCATGCAGGGCCAAGTCAAGGGCAAGCACAAAGTAAGTAAGGCAAAGGATGCATCAGGTGCTAAATAGAAAGGTGTGACACAGGAGTCTGAGCTGTTCAAGAGAATGGCTGAAGTCAGGAAAATGGACTCTTCCTAGAAAATGAAAATATGAAACTAGGTATTCCAGAGAGATAGTGTGTGGTTTCTGAACTTGGATAACTAAGTTTAAAAATCTGCTGCAGCCATAAGAGACAGACTATCACTCCATAATCTGTCTAAATCAAGAGGTAGACCAAATGGAGGGAGGGGTGGTTGGGCTTTGTCAGGCTCAACTTAATATTCCCCAACTAGATGGAGTGAAAAGTTGACTCTCGCCCAGCAGTAGGGTCGAGTTTAGTCTCTCCAGGCCTGCTTCTTGGCCAAATAACTTCCTGTTTTTCATATTTGCTTTGGTGATGCACTGCTCTCTTCTCCCAGGTAGATATCAGAGTTGACAGCTGTTAATCCCACTCTAGTATAAATAAACCCTGCCAAGGCTGGCAATGAGCAGGTGCATTTTCACTCACCTGGATCAAACCAGAGTCTCCTGAGAATATAATTTGTGCAAACAGCCCTTATCCCACTTGGCAACTAGAGGATTTAGTACAAATTGTGGAACCTAGAGCCTACAGTTTAAGACAAGTGGCCTGGAAGAGAGATAAGCACACACTTCTGAGATGCGTGTGGTAATTAGCTCCCAGCAGCATAAAATATTCAACTCTGAATGAGGAATTTTAATTTCATTTCAAAAGCTCTTTCAAGGGAAAGGTGTCAGAGTTTAACATTTGCTACAAGATTTTACATAAATGGCTACCTGCCAATTAGAATCTGTTTTCCAATCATTTGTGATCTAATATGTGAAAATGAATTATGTGGTTCAAGATGAAATAAAAATCTATAATCCTCTGTCCAGTGCTGAAATATTAAATCACATTGAAGGGGTGAGCAGTGAAGGGGAACAAGTTGTTGATTTATACATAAATAACAAGAGTGTTGTGCAACCAGTACTCAACAGAGCCAACAAAGCAATTGGCTCATCTTGATGTGGGGAGAAATGTGGATTTCTAAAAATTTAGGGGCAGAATTCAGCATCTAGAAGACTAAAACAAATTATATTCCTGGACAGAAGGACTCGAGGAAAGGAGGAGCTACCAGTCTGCTCTTACTTCTTAAGAAGTATGATGCTGCACCATCACAGGACCCTTGAACCTGAGCATGGCTTAGCGTTTCCCCCGCCACCACCCCCAGACAGAAGAGGGACATCAGACAGAAAGGGAAAGCTGAATTTGCAGATCAGTGCAACATATTTGAAGACAGATTATTTTTCATTGCACCTGGAAGGCTAAGTGCACTCAGTTATACCAAGGACTCTGTGGAGTTTGTATTCTCTCATCCAGTGTCTTTGAAAACTTAGTGGCTGCTCTCATGGCTTGAATTGGGTCCTTCAAAAAGGTATGTGGAAGTTCTGATCCCCAATACTTGTGCATGAGACTTTGTTTGGAAACAGCAGATATAATCAAGTTAAGATAAAACCATACAGAATTAGAGGGGGCCTTTAATCCAATATGACTGGGAGTCTTACAAGAAAAGGAAAATGTAGAAGCATATAGAGATAAACAAGAGAAAATGTTACATGACAACGAGGCAGAGACTGATGCCTTGAGGCTGCAAGGAAGAGAGCCCCCGGGGTTCTCCGAAGCTAGAAGGAAGAATCCTTTTCTAGAGCCTTCAGAGGGGCCACGGTTCTGTGCACACCTTGACTTCAAACTTCCAGCTTCTAGAACCATGAGATTAAAAATTTCTGTTATTTTAAACCATCCAGTTTGTAGTAGTTGGTTAGGACAGTCCTAGAAAACTGATACAGATATCTTTATTCTAAGGAAATTTATTTAGAACCCTAAAACATTAAACAAATATTAAATAAAGTTGCTATGGTCAAAGATGAAATGAAAAATCACAAATTACCACCCAAAAGATCACCAGTTCATTGTGCAGTATGAAACCCGAGGGCCCTCTGAGGACCACTTAGCTCTTTCAGGGGCATGGATAAACACATGCAGAATATTTTATTTTAATCTTAAAAATAATACATTTCTAAATCTAACATATCAGGAACACTCTAAATGAATTTCCATAAACTGAAGACATCCGTGTAATGAGCGCTTTCATCAAGCATGGTAGCGATCAAGCATCACTAGCATCCCAGAAGCCTCTCATATTTCCTTCTATGCGCCCAATGGTGTCTTCTCTCTTAACCACTAATCAGCATGTCTTTTTGATTTTTTAAGTAATGGACATCTTTTAAATTATTTTTGGAGAAAGGGTTGTTTAAAAAAAAAAGTCAATGGATTCTCTGCCAAATTTCTTAAATAGTCAGTAATCACTTTGTATTTGTCATAGTACCTAGAGATGTGGGTATCTTCTAGCACATAGCAATCTCAAACCCGTATGTCAATTTAATTTAGAAATATAAAAATTCCACTTAAGTAAGTTTTAATAATTATCTAATGCAGTCATATCTTTTCCCTCTTCTTTTTAAATTCTGTAAGTTTTCAGTAGGTCATGCCTATGTTACTATCTTGCTGTCTAGTTAGGTAGGATAGCTTCTAAAATAACTTTTTTAGTCCTATTTTTAGAATACTTTTCATGTGAGGAAGTTATGTATAAATTAAAGAAATTTCATCTAATTAACTAATTTTAATGCATTAATATGTACTCTCCCGTCTAGATGAAGGCCGAATGCGTATAGACAAAGTAATATTATTATTATTGTTTCTACATCTGCTCACAGAATTGATGAAGTGACTTCTAAAACCATCCAGAATTTAGTAGTGTGCATTTGTGTCAAGTATTGCTCTATGTGCTTTTATATGTTTTAAATTACTGAACCGCATAACAACTCAATGAGATAGGATGGCTATTATTCACATTTTACTGCTAAGAAAACAGGTCACAGAGAGTCTGAGTAAATTCCCTAAGGTTACAGATGAGTGGAACTCAGATTCACACTTAGCCTGGCTAACAGTTGGAGTCCATAGTCATCTTGTTATACAAGTTTTAACAGAATAACATTCAATACAATGATGATATTATAGAAATAAAAATAAAGACAAGGAAAAATAAATATAAAAAATACAAAGAGTCCTTATATTTTTGCAATTGAGCTCTAAAATGCTTTTGTTTGCACCTCTTCGGAGTAATCATACAAGCAAACCAAACAAACCCAAGTCATTCAATGACATAGATTATGCAGAAGCAAATTTAAAAAAAAAAAAAATTTAAGAAGAACAGCAGCTTTTCAAAAGCTTTTCCAAATATTGAATTTGAGAATTAATTCTTCAAATTATAAATGCATTAATGCCTTGACCCAGCAATCCTACTCCAAGGGATTTATCTAACAGATAAACATGCACACGTACAAAAGTGACTCATGTGTAAGGCTAATTATAAAAGTATTGGATTTATTAGCTAGGGGCTAAATACAGCTCAAAGGTCTGTTGTGAAGCACTAGTTAGAGACTGTGTATCCAATATGCAGACATGAGAAGAGCTCCAAACATACTCTTAAATGAAGCTAATAAATAAATGCCCACATCAGAGTATGTATATAGCATGAAAAACTTTGTATATAGCATGATAAACTTTGTAAAATATATTAAGAAACTAACTATATCTGCTTGTACATGCATGAAGATACACTGGAAAGGTAATTTAAAAAAAAAAGGCAAAAGACTTCTTTCTCTCACATGAGACATTTACAATTCCACTTGTTCTGCTTTTGAAACATACTACAAAGCTATTTATTTTTTTTTAATTTCTATTTTTTGAAAAATTTTAAAAATATATTTGAGAGAGTGAGCAAGACAGAATGAACATAGAAATGCACTCATTAACTAAGAAAACAATGCCTCTAAGGCATATTTTCTTCTGGAATGGAAATATTAAATTTCTTAGTATCAGAGGCTCTTATACTTTAATATATGTTGGCATGCATGAATATCCATATATTTACAAACACAAAAACCCAGTACATACATATATAAAGAGAGAAATCATCATAATGCCAAGCACAAAATAGAGCTTTGTTTTGTTTTTAAGGCTGCATGAAAGGCTTCATGGGTATGCAAGAGATTGAGAAACTTGAAAACAGTCTTGAGAATGAGATTTAAAATGACTGAGTAGAAAAAAATTGAGAAAATAATTTACAACAGTTTAGCTTAATAGCAAGGAAGCCTAAGTGAGGCTGAGAATGAAGTGTTGTTCTGGACTCAAGCAGCTCTAGGATCTTCCCAGTAGCTGTTGACAAACATCCATTCCAGCTGTCCACCATTAAAATGACTCAGAGCTTCCAATTCTGTTTCTTTCCCATCTCTATGTCTCCAAGTTCTACTTGCTTAAGAGAAAATATTCTGCCTAAGCTCATCTTTTTTTTTTTTTTTAAGATTTTATTTATTTATTTGAGAGAGAGACAGTGAGAGAGAACATGAGCAAGGAGGTCAGAGGGAGAAGCAGACTCCCCATGGAGCTGGGTGCCCGATGTGGGACTCGATCCCGGGACTCCAGGATCATGACCTGAGCTGAAGTCAGTCGTCCAACCAACTGAGCCACCCAGGCGCCCTAAGCTCATCTTTTTAAGATGAGTCTTACATTGTGGGTCGTTGTCCAGTATTCATTCATCATGACCTAACCGGCTATTGCCAGGGAGGCAAGATGACATGAACCATTGCCCAAATTGTGGCGTGAGGAAATTTTTTTGAAAAAGGAAGCTAGATGAGATAATCCCCAAATGCATACCTAACACGCTGTAACCCAATGTGTCTAATGTATGTTTCCCAGTCTCTAGGAGAGGGCCAAGTAAATAGGTGATCAATAAATATTTGTAGAATGAAAAATACATCCACGTGTGGTAGGGATATATGCCCATGTTCTCGGGACATCTATTCAATGCTTTTAATGCCTAACATAATCCAATACTTGTAGGCACAATCACAATATAATGACCCTTTCCAGAATATGATAATTGCATCCAGTTTCTGAATCCATAGACAATGCAATATTGCTGTTCCTAAAATTGATGATATCAGTCGCTGAGTTTTTTCCTGTACTTGTTATTCTCTAGTTCAGGATTGACAAACTCCAACCAGCGGGCCAAATCCTTCCCACTGTTTTTTTTGTTTGTGTGTGTGTGTGTGTGTGTGTGTGTGTGTGTGCGTGTGTTTTAAAGATCTTATTTATTTATTAGACAGAAAGACACACAGCGAGAGAGGGAACACAAGCAGGGCAA
Source organism: Mustela nigripes (assembly GCF_022355385.1). Taxonomy (NCBI): domain Eukaryota; kingdom Metazoa; phylum Chordata; class Mammalia; order Carnivora; family Mustelidae; genus Mustela; species Mustela nigripes. The sequence goes on along the minus strand of NC_081569.1, from coordinate 121,689,927 downwards.
GTGGGGGAGAGAGAAGCAGGCTCCCTGCTGAGCAGAGAGCCTGATGCTAAGCTCGATTCCAGGACTCTGAGATCATCACCTGAGGTGAAGGCAACTGCTTAATGACTGAGCCACCCAGGTGCCCCTCCCCCAGCCCTGTCTTTTCTTATAAGCAAAGTTTCATTGGAATGCAGCCATGCTCATTTATCATGTATCATGTATGCCTGCTTTCAAAATACATTAACAGAGTTGAGCAGCTGTGATAGAGACCAGAGATTTTGACCCAGAAGAGTAAAATATTTATTATCTGGCTCTTTACAGAAAAAAATATATGCTGACCACTGCTCTAGTTACTGCATTTGTTTCATTCAAGAAATATTTAACAAGCACCTACTAGAAGCTAAGCATTGGCCTCTTTGCCAGAGATTTGGAAGTCAACTAAACAAAGTCTTTGATGATTTACAGGTTATATTTTAAGGTGGGATGGTGGACAACAATAAGAAAAGATTATATACTATGAGGGAGATTTGGGTACTATAGACAAAATTTGACAAATGATAAAGCAGGGCCTAGTGGCTGGGGTCATGGCTGTTGCTCTGTCATCTAGCAGAAGCCTAATCATGAAAAACTTTTTCAGTAAGGTGATACCTGAATAGAAGTCTAAAAGAAATAAAAAAGAGATTAGTGTCAGTATCTGCAAAAAGTGTGTTCTAGAGAGGTAATAATAAATTCCTCCTCTAGCAACAGAGCTCCAAAATACATAAAACAAAACTGACAGATTTAGAGGGAAAAAATGGGAAATTTGAAATAATAGAGATACTCCCACTTTCAAGGATGGGTAGAATTATGTGGAGATCATAAATGAAATGGAAGACTTGAATACAATATTAAACCTAACAGATAACGATAGATCCCTCCACCCACAGCAACAGAATACACATTCTTCCTAAGAACACATGGAGCATTCTTTAGGATAAACCACATTTTAAGCCATAAACAAGTTTAGTGAATTTAAAAGTACTGAAACCATAGAAGGAATATTTTCAACCACATAAAATTTAAGTACAAATCAGTAACAGAAGGATATTTGTATATTTCACAAAATTATAAAACTGAAACAACACACGGCTAGGTAATCAATGGGTTAATGGGTAAATCAGAAGGGAAATAAGAAAATATTTTGAGATACATGAGAATAAAAATAAAACCTCAGAACTTATAAGATGCTGCTTAAACAGTGTTTAGGGAGAAAGTTACAGCTGCTAGCACCTAAATTTAAAAAGAAAATTAAAAAATCAATAAGCTAATTATTGAAAAAGAGAAAAGAACAAGGTAGCTAAGTACAGAACAAACAGAAAGAAGGATATAAAAAACTAGAACAAAACTAAATGAAGTAGAAATTTAGAAAATAACAGAATAAATCAATGAACTAAAGGAATGACCTATAAAATTGACAATCTCCAGCTAATCTGAAAGGGAAGGGGGAAAAAAATAAAGGAAGAAAACTTAACTTACTAAAATATGGAGCAAAAGAGGGGGCATTACCAACCTCACAGAAATCAAGAGGATTTTAAGGGCATAATATTAACACCTGTATGGCAACAAATTAGATAATGTAGATGAAATAGAGAAGGACTTGGAAAGATACCAATTACCAATCCTGAGTCAAACAAGAAGAAATAGAAAATCTGAATAGATCTATAGCAACCAAAAAAGATCAAATTAATAATTAAAAACATCTCACATAGAAGAACCCTGACCCAGATGACTTCACTGATTAATTCCACTAAACATTCAAAGAATAATTAATACCAATTTTTCACAAGAAGAGAAAGAAACAAGTGCCCTACTCATTTTTTATGTGGCCAATGCAACTCTGATACCAAAACCAGGCAAAATAGCCAAAGGAAAGAAAACTATAGACCAATAACTCTTATAATAAATATCTCTTATAGACATAGAAATCCTCTACAAACACTGCAAACAAAATCTAGTAACATATAAAGAAAGATTTATATAGCCAGGCCCACTGCGATTTAGTATCCCCATACGAGTTGGCTTAACAACAAAGGTAAAGCTGTCTGTCTCAGCTACAAAAGAAACTAGCATCTGAGAGTCTGAAAACAATGGAATCAAAAAATATTAAAAACCATATAAATAACTGCATTCCAAATTCATGGTAATATACTGATATTCTATATAAAACTGATTACATCAGAAACAATATCTGGAACCTAGTCACCTTACAGTAATCCTACATCATTTTCAAGACTCCTTTCTCTAGCAAGATTGGGAAACAAGTCTGTTGTGGTGGGGCTAATACCTTCAGTTCTTTCAGAATTATCTTTGACCTAATTGGGATAGGGTGGAGGTTAACAGTCTTCCAAGTTTTATATTTGACCTTTGTTCATAAGAATCAATGTCAGGATTTACAACATTTCAAAACTGCAGAAATAAACCTATGTCAGATGAACTTCAACCAAAAGCCCATTTATAACCAGAACTTGACGTATAAACTGTCAGATTGATGTAAACTTGATGTAAACTCAGATTACATTTGTGTTCTGGACACAGGAATTACATTGTCTTGGGCAACAGTAGTAGTAGTAGTAGTAGCGGCAGCAGCAGCAGTTGTTGTTGTTTTCTCTTCCTTCAAAGAACAGACACTAGATACAAAGTTACAGGTCAGACCAAAAGAAGATACAAGAAAGCTTCATATGATGTTCTTATAAGATTATGGGCCTTTGAGTGCCTACTCGGCTCAGTGGGTTAAGTGTCTGCCTTCCCCTCAGGTCATGATCCTTGGGTCCTGGGATTGAGCCCCACATCATTCTCTTTGCTGAGCAGGGGGACTGCTTCTCCTTTTCCCTGTCGCTCTGCCTCCTTGTGCTCACTCTCTCTCTCTCTCTCTGTCAAATAAATAAATATAATTGTTAAAAAAAAAAAAAAAAAACAGAAACAGAGAGAGATTACAGGTCTTTGCTTTCACAACCACTCCTGGGACAATTTTACTCGAATAGTTTAGGGTGATAAATCAATGCATGTTTAGAAGCTCTAGGACCCAATGATTAATGAGCCAGTTTGAATCAGAGGACCTATTTGCAAGTCTTATTTTTGAAATTAATATAAGAAAAAGGAAAAGAAATGTTTAGGGTATATCCTTACATAGTATATCCCCCCCTAAATAAAAGGGTAGTCCATATGGAAGTACCAAAAACCTCTGCATGTCTGAACAAAAACTATAGTCATTCCTCTGCTGATAGTAAATGATCACCCACCTGCAAACACCATTTAACTGTCCCTGCTGGACCAGGACAATTTTGATTCTTCTCAAACCTACTGAGACTCCACTGAGCTGCCATCTTCTTCACTAGGATTGCTGACAAGGAAAAAATTGTCAGAAGGGTCAATTTCAGTGTGGCAGGAGCTTCTCTGATAATTACTTCCAATAATGGGGGAGAAGAGAAAATACTGTGAGTAACGGAATTCGGTGGACAGTATATGGAGGATAGATAAGCCTAACATTTGTGTCTCTTGAGATCTTTAAATTTCTTCTTTTATTTTTTTAATTTATTTTATTTTTTTTAAAGATTTTATTTATTTATTTGACAGAGAGAGAAATCACAAGTAGGCAGAGAGGCAGGCAGAGAGAGAGGGGGGGGAAGCAGGCTCCCTGCTGAGCAGAGAGCCCGATGCGGGACTCGATCCCAGGACTCTGGGATCAAGACCTGAGCCGAAGGCAGCGGCTTAACCCACTGAGCCACCCAGGCGCCCTAAATTTCTTCTTTTAAATCCTGATAATGGATCTGGTCATTTGATGTTAGCCATCATAGCCAGCCTTGAATGTAAATTTCTATCCATCAAATCAGAAAATTTTTCCATCCACAGCTGGCTGCCTACATGAGTATACCGAAGACAGAATCACTGGCATGAGACACCAGTAAAATTAATTTGGCTGAATATAAAATTATGGCCTGTTTTGGCAGTATCTGTCAAAATGCAAAAGATACATTCTCTTTTGCCAAGAAGTTCCACTTGAAAGGATTCAGATACTCTGGTATGAAATCCCCAAGACGTATATATAAATGTGTTCACTGAAGCATTTTTTTTTTGGTGATAGCAAAAACCTGGAGACAAAAGTTGATCAATGGAGAGAAGATTTAATAAATCACAGTGTATTGATACAGTGGAATTCCAAGCAGTCTTTTAAAAAGACAAAACAAATCTATACATTCTGTCTTGGTAGGTGTTCATGATAAATTTTTTTACTAGAAAAAATTAAATTAAATTAAAAACAGTATAAATAATACTATAAAATGATAGCATTCAGTACTATATTTGTTGCATAGCAACAAAGTTAACAATGGTTACTACCTACATCTGGTGGTGGGATTGCAACTGAGGGGATCTTTTATTATTCCCCCCCCCTTTTTTAAACTTTTATACATTTGATTTTTACAAAGGTAAAAATTAATTCTATTATTAATTTATTTAAATGTCAAAACTCAGTGATAGAAAATTATTTAAAATTGCATCTGTTTTTCATGGTGGGAGAGACATGAAATTTTTTACTCTTAAATTTCACTTCAACACTTACGTTCTTCAGGATTTGCCTTGATCACTCCCATTGTCTGTGGCACATCTTTATGAAATAGGAAATTTCTCTGGGTTTAGGGGTGCATTCTTGGACTCTGAGTAACTAAAGAGATTTACCATTTACTGTAGACCTCCTGGAACTTGGCTTTAAAGGGCAGAGCCAGCCTGCTCCAGCTACCAATGTCTTTGAGATCACTTTGGATAGATCACTTTGGATAGATAATTATAACTGGCTGAAAAACTGTTATATGTGATAAATGAAGAATTATTCAAAATCATTATGGGGAGATTTTTATTTACAAAGGGTTAATTCTTGTTAATTTACTAAAAGCAAGTAACTGGAGATTATACCTCACAACTGAACCTATGAAATCACAAAATGTTGAATGACTCATGTTAATAGTGAGGGTTAGGGCAGATACCCAGGGACTGCTGTTCTCAGAAGCAGAAATAGTACCCACCAGGTATGAAGGACAAAGTGTGCCAAGCATGCAGCCCTGGATGTGGATTCTTGTCTTATTATCACATTATGATAGTCATCTAGAATTTTTGGCTGTGTAATGGGATGAATCACAGTACCTACTTTGTAAAGATTTATGAGAGTCAAACTAGTGGATATTGGTAAAGCATTTAGAAGTGTGTGGCTTCTAGAGCAACCTCGAATTATCATAATTCTTCCATCATTACCTTAGATAAAATAAACCCAGGGCCCTGTGAATATGTCATCTAATTTCAGTCCTTTATTCAATTAACAAAAAAATGTAGGAGGAAAAAAAAAAAAAAACCCTATTGCCCAGAAAAACTTCATTATTGATTCATGAGGATATTTTCAAGAAGTTATGAATATACACTTAAAACATCATTAATGATCTCAATATGAATTTTCTAAAAACCTATGGAACTATTCAGCAAGTAAGAAACAGTGTGGCATCCAGAAGAATACATTCTGACAATCATTTTACATGCTATTTTTTTTCTTATTTTTTAATTGAAGTATAATTGACACATAACGTTATATTAGTTTTAGGTGTACAACACGGTGATTGGACAATGCTATAGGTGCTTACAAGTGTAGTTACTGGCTGTCATCATCTGACACTATTACAATATCATTGACTATATCCCTTTTGCTAAAAGCAAGATTTTTGAACAGTATTCACTTATGCCATTTTTAATGTGAATTAATTGCCAGAATCTATCTTTATCAGAGAAGGCTGTGAAATATTACTTGCCTTCCTGCCTACATTTGGATAGCCCAGGATAGGCTGCGGTAATAAATAAACCTTAAAGCTTCATTGGCTTATCACAACAGAGATTTATTTCTTGGTCCACAGCTGGAGCAACTCTCTTCCAGCCTCAGCTACAGCTTCTGGAAGAGGTGGCCTGAAGGGACCTTGAAGATGTTTCTAAAAAGTAAAGCAAAGGTGAAGTCCGTCTGTATCAGTTTGGCCACATTCCATTTACTCGATGGGCTCAGCGTCACAGCATGGGAAAGTGCTAAATTAACCTGGCTGTGCGCTTGGGAGAGGCAGGCAAAGGGAGAGCTCAGAATCTAGTCTCTGCCATACAATCTGCATACACAAATTATTTGGAATCCTGCATGTTGATGAGACTCAAAAGTGAAAATCAAAGTCATCTTATTGATGACTAGAATAAGGTCTGGAACACAGCAGGAGCTGCAAGAATATTGGCGGATTAACTGATGTAAAGCTACAACTTTTTAAAAACTAAACAATTTTGAACTGATTACCTCTAGTACCAACTGATTACAAAAAGTTCCTCTCATTCAGGAATTTGTTTTCAGGTATGATTTTCTTTTAAAGATTTTATTTATTTATTTGACAGACAGAGATCACTAGTAGGCAGAGAGGCAGGCAGAGAGAGAAAAAGAAGCAGGCTCCTCGCTGAACAGAGAGCCAGACCTGGGGCTCAATCCCAGAACGCTGGGATCATGACCTGAGCTGAAGGCAGAAGCTTTACCCCACTGAGCCACCCAGGTACCCCTGATTTTTTTTTTTAAATTCTTATTTGCATCTCATTATATATTTTTAAATATGTCACATTATTATGATTAAATTGAAATTATTCTCCATCTTACTTTAGATTTCTGGGAAGCAATGCAGATTTTCCACTTTGGGTAGTATGTGTGTTTCTCTTAAAATCATTAAATAAGACAATTTATGTGTATTATAATATGTAATATATGTTAATATCCAGTCATACACTTGGTATAAATACATAGCAACAATTGAGTTTGTATTCCTCAAAAAACAAAGTTTGAAAATCCCAAGCTTCTAAAAAACTTGAATTCAGTCATATATTAGTCATAAATTTAAAATAGAGCTGATGTTTGCATGTAACCATTAGAGACAGAGTAGCTCATTTGGAATAAAGCCAATCCTAAAAACAGCAAATGAATTCACAACTTACTTCTCAAGTCTATCCTTAGTATTATAACTTACATAATACTTGTCTAAATTTACATGCATTATTCAGGGTTAGTTATTGTTTAAACTAACAGACATTTAAGTTTAAAAATAAAAGAAATAAAAACAATACATGAATTGGCTCATTTCCTCTACTTGTCCTTAACAAGGTCAGGTATTTGACATTCCCAGTGTTTGTATTTGTGTGTGTGTTTATGAAATGTTCCTTAAATGAGACTGGGAAAATATTACTTTCTAGAAACTGTATTTCAAGTTAAGTAGACTTGATAGCTGTTCAAAAATTTCACTGAGAGCCATATATTATGGAAAGCTGATTCAGTGTATTACTAAAATATTATACATAATATATAATATTCTAATTCAGGATAAATGTTTTCAACAAATATTTATTATCTGGTTGCATATGCTAAATTCTGCGACTAGAGGAAAACAGGTCCTGCTCTTCAAATAAAGGGGAAGGCAGACACTTAAATCAATGTGCTAAATGCCAGAGAGTAGTTTCCACTAATCAACTTGGAGCAACCTGGAAAGAATTTCTAAATCTATTTGAAGAAATATAAGTGAGGGATGTGATTTATCAGAGAGGAATTTAAAATCAAACTATGTTAAGAATACATAGAAATTTTCCAGGTATTGAAATGTGGTGAAACTGTTACAGGTAAAAGAATACTGTTAATGTCTAAAGATAGTATATTTGAGGAACTCAGGGTATGTCAGTGTAGCTGGAGGTAGGCAGAATAATGGGGGCCTAGGGCACCTGGGTGGCCCAGTGTGTTGAACATCTGACTGGCTCAGGTCATAATCTCAGGGTCCTGGTATCCAGCCTCTCATTGGGCTCCTTGCTCAGTGAGGAATCTGCTTGTCCCTCTCCCTCTCCTCTGCCCTTCTGTCTGCTAATGTTCTCTCTGCCTCTCTCTCAAACAAATAAATAAAATATCTTAAAAAGAAATAGTGGGGGTCAGCTATATAATTTGCAGACCCCAGTGCAAAACAAAAAACACACGGCCTTCGCCAAAGGAATGTGTTTATGTGGGAATGGGGAAAACTGAATTTCCCGTCCTTATAGGGTCTGTTGTCCCATCCTCCAAGGGGATGGTAACTTCCAAGCTTGAATGCACTACATGTGTTGGGTACCTGAATGGTGGTGAGGGGTGTACAAGATTTCCATGAAGTCATCTGCCACCACCTCAAAGGGTGCATGGCCCATGGTGCTGCCTCCCTAAATGGGACCCTCCAGCCTTGCCTTTCCCAGAGTGCCACGGGGAATGTGTTGGAGCCCTCCTTTTCTCTTCTCTCCTCATACCTACACCCAGGACCCAACCTGGCCCCAAATTAAAGGCAATGAAATTCAAGTCTGGCTCTACTATTGCAGTCCAGTCATCAGCCCCAGCGGAGGGTGGCAGAGATCCTATGCAGGTGTGGGGAAGGAGGCCCGAGAATATGTTCTCCAGGTGAAGGATGGCATGGACCATGTGTAAACCCATTATCTGCACCCCTGTCACATGCTTCACTATCCACTGGACTTCACCCACAAAACACTAATGAAAAATAAAATTAATAAACATTTGAGGACAGCAACTCAGAGCATCAAGCCTTAAGCTGCTCTAGTCAGCTTAAGCCTTTGCTGCCACTGGGAGCTACACCTGGGGCAGCAAAAAAAATAGCATAATTAGAAATTACGACTGCCTATGTTTTCATGCTAGTGTGTTTGGACTTTACCTTGGAGGTAAATAATTGGCATGAAAGTACTGTGTTTAACAAAGTACTAACATCAAGAGCAAGTAATGGCATTATCTAATTGAAGAGATATATAAACTAAGAATCAGAAGCATTGCAGAGTTCTTACATTAAAAATGGTTTATTTCAAACTTTTACTTTTATTTTAGGCCATGGTTCTATTGGGTCATATTAGCAGAAGCATCTGATGATTTGATTTCAAATTTATAAAATGTTGGATCCCTGAGGATTGAATTTCTTTCACACGTTTAATAAAATGAAACCAAGAGATGAATATTGCCAAAATACAAAACTCAATGGATAACTGCCTTCTTATAAATTGATATTTACAATGGAGATTATATTTAAAGCCTTTCTGTTGCAAAATGTGTACACAACAACTTTGCTGGAAACCAATAAATAGACTGCATTAAAACCACAGGATACTATGCCATATGAGTCTTGGAAATTAAATTAGCTCCTGGAAAGTACAAACTTATGCCCCTCCAGAATTTTATAAAATCAAGGTCATGATATTGTTAAACAGCTTATTTGTTAGAAATCTCAGTACATTAATAATCTGATTGCTCCAAATTTACCTGGGCAAACCTTGTATGCTTAATTTAAAGCCATTATCTTCACTGAGTCAGTCACCTACTCTTTCTAGAATTTAAATAATGCTTTTTTTTTTTCTCTTTCAAACATGGCTGCAATGATTCTGCTACAGACTTATTGTCATAATATTTACAAAATGCTTCTGAGTAGATTTTTCTCATAGAATTTCAAGCTTAATTTAACTTGTCCTACAGACAAAATAGAATGAAATCATAGCCAATAGAAAAACACAGAAGTGAGTCAAGCTCATGTTTCAAGACCATGAGTTTATCTAGGCAAGCTTTTTTGTGGGCCCTATGGCCCATCCATGAAACTTTAATCATAAGATCAGTCTTACTCTCTCACTTGCTTCTACAGTCATTGAAAGCTTTTCTGGTTCCTGACTTTCCCTGATCTATCTCTTGATGCCATATTTAATGTTGTTCTCCAACCAGTTAGTCTATATTTTCAAATTTATTTGCCCTTATTATAACTATTTATGGAGACCTATATTTTGAAAGATAATGTTAATGAGACAAATTTCACTTTGGGGAAATGAGTTCTTGCTTCATTGTTTTTTTATGTCAAAAATACTATTCAATTAGGTTCTACTTGATAAAAATGGATACATGTTATGTAATGACTTTAAAATGACGAGTTCATGAACACTCTGTTATACCATTTCGATTTTCCTGAATTCTAATACATAAATCAGGATTCTACAAAATACGGGTAGAAAACTAAAACTTTTGAAGACAGATAGTTGGAAGAGTCCTAGTATCAGACAAAGGAAAATGATAGAAAACTGGAGAATGCATACACTGCCTAAATTCATTCAAATTGCCTTTTAAGATTTTTAACCAACTCTACTAACCAACAGGGGCAGATTGTTTTCAAGAACCGCCATGACAAAACCTCACATGCCTTTCACAATAAGACTTTACCCTCCTCATAATTGAAAATGTGATCATCCTCCTCTCTTCTCTATAAATTTGGCCTGTCCCCTTCACTAGTTTTGACCACTGGAATGCAGCCAAAGGTGTGTGGCTTCCAAAGCTGATTTTTATAAACTCTTGTAGTTTCTGTTTTCATGCTTTTGGAATGCAGATCACTGCCTGGAGAGCTTCATAGAAACCATAAAGAGAGGAACCAAAGTGACCTTGACAGCCTATGCTTAGGTCCACTCTTCTCCCGGCAAAATGTAACCGCACTAGTGAACCCAGGTGAGTCCGACAGAGGAACCCCCCAGCCACCCAACAGGATCATAAAAAATAAGTTGTTATTGCTTAAACCACTAAATTTGGGGTGTTATTTAGCTATCAATAACTGATAGATTACCAAACATTATCTCTCCCAGTTTGTGACCCTAACTCTAAACCCATATGAAATTCAATTAAAACTTCAGGACCAGGGCACCTGGGTGGCTCAGTCACTTAAGTGACTGCCTTCAGCTTGGGTCATGATCCCAGAGTCCTGGAATCGAGCCGCACATTGGGTTCCTTATTTAGTGGCGGGTCTGTGTCTGCTTCTGCCTCTGCTCTTCCCCTCCACTAGTGCCTTCCCTCTGGCTCTTTTTCAAATAAATAAATAAAATCTGAAAAATAGAAACAAAAAGCTTTAAGACCTAGAGGAATAAAATTGTATTAATTAATTAATTTCATATAATTGTTTAATGCTTAGGCAGTTTTCTTGAAGTCATAATATAAGCTCTGATAATATGCCTGATGCAGATTCACTTTATGTATTTTTTGCTCTCCATCAATTCAAATTTTTGAGCACCGTTTACACATGATAGATGACCATTATTATTTTTTTTATTTCTTGTTGCTGACAAAGGCTGAATTAACAGAGTAATTTGACCTTTATGTATAACTCACCTTATTATTATTCATACTGCTTAATGAATCATATTCTTCGCTGGGGATGAAGAAAACAATTTGAATTCAATATAGATTTCAACATAAACTCACATACAGGGCTTCATTGCTTTAAGTCAAAACCTGAAATATCGTACAACAGATGTATCGAACCCTCCTTGATCTGTAGACAGTACGTTGAATAACACATTTCTTCTGTCCCTTCTTCCTCCCATCCTTATGGTGATTTGGCTGCAGCCAGGAGACATGTCTTCATGGTCACCCACTGATAATGGTCTATCTAGCGAGCCCATACCTAGCAAGATGCAATTTAAGTATCAACTCTGTCACAAAACTTTACTGATTCTCTTAGGCAAAGTTGATTATTTCCTTCTGTGTGTGCCCCTGCCCTAAAACTGTGTCTGTAATAATAGCTATAATATTTATTTCAATATCTTTGTGAACATGTGTGTATCCCTCCCCATAAACTGTAATTTTCCTAAATCTAAAGTCCACTGTCTTACTCATCTATAATCTCTAAACATAACAAAATACCCTGTCCATAGTTAGAAACTTCAGAAATGCATTTCAAAGAATGAATAAATGAATCTCCTGGGGCGCCTGGGTGGCTCAGTGGGTTAAGCCTCTGCCTTTGGCTCAGGTCATGAACTCAGGGTCCTGGGATCGAGCCCCCCCCCCCCCCGCCCGCCCGGCCCCCCCCCCCCCCCCCCCCCCCCCCGAGCCCCGCATCAGGTTCTCAGCAGGGAGCCTGCTTCCCTTCCTCTCTCTCTGCCTGCCTTCCTGCCTACTTGTGATCTCTGTCTGTCAAATAAATAAAAATGAAATCTTTAAAAAAAAAAATAGAATCTCCTATTTATTTTTGTGACTATATAATCTTTATTCACATTAACCTGTATCTAAGCCTGCCTCAGGCATTCCTAGTTTTGTCTTTCAATTTGTATAATGCTACAAGTTATGCTATTTCTCCCAAGACTTTATGAATTTTATCCCATCACATACTGGGCACAGATAATAGTCTGAAAACTATGTCAAAAATTTCCATCAATGTTAAGATTTTTGTTGTTGTTTGTAAGCACTGCATTAATTATTTGCATGAATTCCCACTTAGTTGTGAATTGTTACTCAATATCAAAATGAATGAATAGATAATTTAATTGGTCAAATAAATCTCAAGTACTTTATTTATTAAGTATATAAAAGCTACTTTAGACAATGAGTCTCATCACTGATCAAAATCACAATTATAATATTATTCTATTGAAAGATGTAACCCCTTTAACAGTTATCTTTATGTTGTAAGTTACTGGATAAAACTGCAATAAAAATGCACCTGTCTATACAAGAGACTATTATGTGCTATATTTGGGGGGGGGGCCTTTCATCTTTCATTTCCTTTAATTACACAAGTGCCCTGTGAGTTTTTTCTTCACAAAAATGTAACCTAAAAATTGCAAAATCTTCTTTGAGTACCTCCTCAAATTCTATCTCCTTTACTTCTTTCTTAGGTTCTTCTTAGCTACTGTCAAGTTGTATATTTTTTATCTATAAAGCGTACATACATGGTTAAGTTCAATTAAACTATTTACATTTATGAACCTGTCATTTTACCCTGAGAAAAAGAAAGGAATGAAAAATTTCAATCATGGAAAGAAAAGACATCAAACCTTAGAAGCATATTTTCCTTGAGCACACGGTTAAAATCATAAAACCTGCCATTCATAATTTGGAATTGTGTTTTTAAAAGCCCACTTCATTTCAAATTATATCTATCAGATAAAAGAATCCAGCTGTTTATGTTTTGTGATAGCTTGCCTGGATGTAGTCCAAAAGGTGAAGTGAATGAGTTTACAATCTACTAACTGGCAACATATTGAAACAGCATGGTGTAACAGCGGCAATGGTTAAGTGAGCTTGTTTGTCTTGCTTTTATCAACATTAACATCTTTCATGTTGCAAGGGGGTCCGCTTCAGATTTAGAAGGGCAGCTATGGTTTGCATTGCCAAGTCTTTTTCCTCCCCATACCCTGTCCTCAGACATCCCCAGGATGTCTTCCACTAGGGCCTCCTTGGACTTCATTGTGAGAACAATGGGGCTCCTCATGAGAAACACTAACCCCAGCGGCCCTGCTCACTCCTTTATTGTTTCTGTGTGAGCTTGACTGATTACCCAGGCAACATATACTATGCCTTGTCAGATTGCTTGTTAAAAGAGCCTGGGACTTGATTTTTAAGGAACTGAGGATACCTTTGAGTCTTGACTGTTCCACAATACAGTTCCTCTAGGCACACCTTACAAAAGACTCAAGGTGAAGCAAGTACCAGGTTGCATTTAGGCAGAGCTGGAAAGCTCTGTACACTGTGATGAAGTGCTTTTAACATTTCACAGTTTAGTGTAATTGAATTCTAATAGGAGACTTCTATCATGAAACCTTTCCAGTCAAGAGACCCATCAAAGAACTTGGGTCACTTACATCACTATTTGAAAAGCAGATTTTATTCTATATGTTATCCCTGGGGTTAACTAAATAATGAGACCAACAAGGGACCTACAGTAATTATATTTACATGAATTTTACAAAATGTATGTATTTACAAGTGTGCACACATATATACCTACAGACAGATCGGCATTTACATATTTATTTATTTGGAAAATGTATCTTCTATTATTCAATGATTGGTGTGGGGGGGATGAACACCGATCAGATTTTCTTTTTCATTGTTTACAAAATAAATGACTTGAAGGTAAATAAGAAACTCAGTTTTGATTTGTTCTATACCTGCATAAGGACATACTGTCATATATTTGTGCATTTTATTTCTTTAAGATTTATTTACTTATTTATCAGAGATGGAGAGAGAGAGCAAGAGAGCGATCACACAAGAAGGAGGAAAGGCAGGCAGAGGGAGATACAGACTCCCCGCTGAGCAGGGAACTTGATGTTAAACTCCATCCAAGACCCTGGGATTATGACCTGAGCTGAAGGCAGAAACTTGACTGACTGAGCTACCCAGGCATCCCATATTTGTGCATTTGAAGTGAAAACAGAGGGACACAGGTTCAGGATAGAGAAGGAATTCCCAGGAATTTAGGAACATTATTTCAGATTTTGACATTAGTCTTCTCTGTGGCCTTGAGCATTTTCATTAACTTTCCTACAACTCTTCATGATTCTTCAACTGTAAAATGGGATCCAAATATTAAAGAGAGGTTGGCAAATTGTGCATGAACCACTAAATATGGCTTCTATAAAAATAAAGTATTTTCATCCATAAAATCCTCTAAGTGCCACACTTAATAAAAAATTTTATTTACTATTCCATTTCTCTCAACCATTAAAAAGATGTCAGGTAAACAGTCATCTGATATCAGGCTCCACATGTTTCTTTCCACCTATTTATAAGATTTTACAATTCTAAAATATAGGTGGAGAATTATTTTACTCTGTACATTTAAACATTTTATTTTTCAAATGGAGAAACTGAAAGTCTCAGAAGTTCTCCGACCTTTTAAACCTTGGATTAGATCAATCAGAAAACTGGCATTTCTGGAATTGAGGGAGGTCCAACTAAGTAATCTTTGATTAAACTAAGTGATACCATTTGAGGTTCTTTAAGAAAATCACTCTGCACTTGTGGGGTCTTTTCACTTCTTATTCATTTTTTTCAAAAAATGGTAATTCTAAAAATTGAACAAAAACCAGAAACTGCTATTCCAGCACAAAATCAATAAAATGTATGTATTCATTATCAATATAAAATATATTACTATTTTACTATGTGATCAAACATGACAGATATGTTTTAAATCCCAGCTACCAGAATATTACTGTAATGAATTCCATAAAAACTTTAAGAAATGCATGTTTTTGTCTTTGTTTTTTACCTGATCAGAAGAACGTTTAGTCATGCAGAAAACTAATAGCAGTATACATAGAAGACAGAAAATAATCAAAACATAAGGGCATGATTTATCTCTGTATTTATTCGAACTCTCCAGAGAACAGTATTTATTCACAAACTACGTACACACAAGTAGATTATAGCATTGGATTGTTCAAAGAGACATGGATTTCAGTTATGTATTCTTTATTTGTTAGCTCTGTGGCTTCACACAAATTACTTAATCTCCCAGATGCTGAATTTTTCATACTTATAACGGATTCTAAATTGTTATTAGACCATATTAGAACTAGTAATAATAGGTCATTTTCTCCCAAAATTGATTAATAATGTAAATCTGATAGATTCAAGAACAGCCCCAAAACAAGATAAATGAGACATGCTTCCATTTTAAAATATTTTAGAGAATGGATAAAACACTAACTAAAGTAAGAAAACCTGAGAAATTATACAGAGGAGAAAAAACAGATTAACTTAAAATATATAACTATTAGTCTGAAAGCATACTTCTCCATAACAATAACAGAAACCAGAAAGGAGTCAGATACTATCTTCAAAATGCTCCAAGAACCCAATTTTCAACTCAGAATTCTACCAATCTAAACTGTCATTCAAAATGACAATAAAATAAAGGTATGTTACACAAAGTTAGACTTGGAGAATATGACTAAAAGTCCATTAATAAGATAACTTTAAAGTCTGAACTTTAAAAGAAAGAAATTAAACTAGAATGAAAGAATGAGATATTAAGAACAATTATACACAACTGATAAACTGCTGAACACTACATCTGAGACTAATGATGCACTACATGTTGACTAATTGAATTTAAATTAAAAGCATATATAATCCTAGAAGTTTAACTTTACAAATAAATCAATGTTACCTTAAAAAAAAAGGCAAGAGCAGTAGTGAACAAAGAAACCTGTATAAGTAAACAAAACAAAACAAACAAACAAAAAAAAAAACAAAACACAACAAACTTCTGATTCAGCTTTGACATGTAAAGAGCTTACAGTCATCACTCCTGTCTTAACAACAAGAAAAAGCTGAGGAACAAACCAAATAGCAATGACTGTTCTTGGATCCATCAGAGAACTGAGATTGCAGAACAAACTATCACCGCAAAACCTGGAGAGGCTGGTCTACAAAATTACATCCCAGAACTGCTTATCTAGAGCAGAAGTCACTGTGCCAGAAACTGGTAGGAATGACAATTACCACTGAAGTGTAAATTCTGACTAATGGTTGGAAGGAAGAGTAAGGACTAACTTGAGTGAAAAATTCCCAGGAGCTCAGTCTTGGAGGAATCCAGGTACTTTTGTGGGTTTTTCTTTCAGGAACTCTATCGGCTTTCATAGTGAAGTTCCCCGAAGAAGCCTCTAGGGCTCTCACAGTGAGAGAGAAAGAATGCTCAAATCCAATGGAAAGAAACAGTAATTTTCCCCATAATACTGGGAACAAGGCAAAGATGTTATCTCTTACCACTATGATTCAAAAGTTCTGATTCATGAACCAAGACAAGAAAAAAAAAAAAGAAATATACAGATCAAAAAGAAGAAAGAAAATGTATTTTTGCTAAAAGACAGCACAATTTTCTATGTAGAAAATCCAAAAGAATAGACATATACATAGAAATTCCTTTGACAAATAAATAAGCAAAATCACATGAGATAAGGTTAATATACAGAAATTATTTGTTTTTCCATATACTGACACATCTGGAATTTGTGACTAAAAAGAACACTACCATTTATAATAGCCTCTTCAATGAAATATTCATGTATAAATACAATACAATATGTACAAAATCTATATTTGGGAGATTACAAAAATTCTGATGAAGGAAATTAAAGAAGATCTAACAAATAAGGACATATTCCATATTTGTGGATTGGAACTCATAATATTAAGAAACTTATTCTGTTCAAATGAATCTTTAGATTCAGTGCAATCCCCCCAAATGTTTTGTAGACTTCGACAAACTAATCCTAAAGTTTATATGGAAAGGCAAAAAATCCTAGAACAGACAACAATATACTGAAGAAAAAAGTTGAAAGATAACCAGATTATCCAATTTGCCAGATTACCAGATTACTCGGATTATCCAATTTCAAGACTTGCCATAAAAATATAATAGTCAAGACATTATAGTTTTAGTAAGAGAACAAATGTGTAGGTAAATAGAACAGAATAGAGTCCAGAAATGGACCCACACCATCACTAAGAAGTAAAAACAATCCAATGGAGAAAGGAGGGAAATTTTGACAAATGTTGCTGGAAAACTGTATGTCTAAATGTTTAAAAAAAAAAAATAGATCCCAGATAGAGACCTAATTAACTTTCACAAAAATTAACTCAAAGTGGATCATAGACCTCAATTTGAAGAGGGAAACAGAAGAAAATCTATGTGAGCTTGGATTTGGTGATGAATTTTTGGATACATCAATAGCACAATCCATGAAAGAGAAAGTTAAGTTGGACTTCATTAAAATTAAAACCTTTAGGGGCACTGGATGGCTCAGTCAGTTAAGCATCTATGTTCAGCTTGGGTCATGATCTCTGGGTCCTGGGATCGAGCCCCATGTCAGGCTCTCTACTCAGCAAGGAGTCTGCTTCTCCCTCCCACTCTACCTCTGTGTGCTCTCTCTCTCAACTAAATAAATAAAATCTTAAAAAAAAATTGAAAACTTTGAATTAAAATGTGCTCTGCAGGGCGTCTGGGTGGCTCAGTGGGTTAAGCCTCTGCCTTCAGCTCAGGTCATGATCTCAGGGTTCTGGGATCGAGTCCCACATCGGGCTCTCTGCTCAGCAGGGAGCCTGCTTCCTCCTCTCTCTCTCTCTGCTTGCCTCTCTACCTACTTGTGATCTCTCTGTGTCAAATAAATAAAATCTTAAAAAAAAATGTGCTCTGCAAATATATTGTTAAGGGAGTGAAAAGACATACTACTGATTGAGAGAAAGTATTTGCAAAGTGCATATCCATTAAATGGCTTGTATTTGAAATATACCAAGAATGTTTAAAAGTTAACAATTAAAAAGAAATCTAATTAAACAATGGGCAAATATTTGAATAGCTACCTCACAAAAGAAAATACAGAGATAGCAAATAAGCATAGGAGAAGGTGCTCAACATCATTTGCCATTAGGGAATTACAAATAAAAACAATAGTAGGATACTACCTTACATCTATTAGAATGGCTGAAATCCAAAAAATTGACAACAGGCATTACTGACTAGGATGTACAGTGATAAGATCTCTCATTCATTGCGAGTGAGAATATAAAAGTCTATAGCCACAATGGTTGTAATAGTTTCCTACAAAGCAAAACATATGACTTGCTTACTGTATGATTTAGCAATCATATTTCTTGCTATTTATCGAACTGATTTAAAAACATTTATGTTCACACAAAAAACTGGATAAGGATATTTATGACAATTTTATTCATAATTGCCCCAAACTGGAAGCAGCTAAGATGTCCTTTAATGGATGAATGGATAAAGCAAACATGCACATCCTCATAAGAGAATATTATTCAACAATACAAATAAATGACTCAATAAGCCAAAATGACACTAATGAACTGTAATGCATATTACTGAGTAAATGAAGTCAGTCTGGAAAGGCTCATCTTACAATTATATGACATTGGGGAAAAAAGCAAAACTATGGATCCAGTAAAAATATCAATATTTTGATATCACTATATCAAAACCTTGGGGTTCAGGGGTAGGAGATGAGGGCTGAATGTCTAAAGCACCAGGATTTTTTAGGTCTATGAAACTATTCTGTATATACTGCAATGGTGGATATATGACACTATGGAGTTGTCAAAACCCATAGAAATTTACAGAATAAAGAATGAAGCCTTTAGAAGCCTAAAGGCAAAAGAAACCATATACTAGTACTCTACTCTGGTCAATTAAGCTGTTTCTTATGGGGATGTAGGTTAACAATTCTGGTACTGCTATATATGAATACAGGTATTGAAAATTAATTAAATGAATGGCAGATTGAGGGGGCCAGAACTTTATTGTTAGAATGGGAGTTTACAGATAAGAAAGAGGGAAGATAAAGCTAAAATGATTCATGTGATAATTAATTAGAGTCTGAGATATCAGAATCAACTCATGTTTAGATTTATATACATATAGTTTTATATATAAAAATATGAGTGGATATATGACTATACGCAGGTGAGAATAGACACATGTATTTTCCTTCTCTGCAGCCAAGAGGGCATAGCAGCAAGAAACATTCCATTAGCAATGAGAACATCTGGCATCCAGGTCTTGGTTTCTAATTTCATTGTACAAAAAAAAGAAAACAAAGATCTTTGGAGAAATAGTTGATTCTAGGACTGGGACAAGAAACTAACTGTAAGATGATGCTAGAAAATGTCATAGAGAAAGAAAAGTAAGAAATTGCTCAAAACAAGCAAACAAACAAACAAACCCACAAAGCACAATAATGGGTCAAAGGAACACAGAATCCAACTAAATGTGTTCTCAAGGGTCAAACTGTAATTTGAACAGTAAAATAAACTGGTTTTAGATTTACAAACTAAAGAATAAAATAAATACTTGTGAGTCTACAGTGATATAAATAAATGATATAATTCTAAATAAATGGGAGAAAAGAAACAAATCTACTCTGCAGAAGATGTCCAAAAAATGTATATAGATAGGGGCTTCTGGGTGGCTCAGTGGGTTAAGGCCTCTGAGCTCAGGTCGTGATCCTGGGGTCCTGGGATCAAGCCCTGCATTGGGCTTTCTGCTCCGTGGGAAGCCTGCTTCCTCCTCTCTCTCTGTCTGCCTCTCTAACTACTTGCAATCTCTGTCAAATAAATAAATAAAATCTTTAAAAAAAATGTATACAGATAGTCCACCCTCAAGCAGGAGGAGCATAATTTCTCACTGTTTTTGTATGGGTTGTTCCTTGTGACTCCAAAAGAGTACGGGATGGAAATGGGGAAGTGACAGGAGTAGCTTCACAATGGAGAAACATGGTGTCAAACATTACCCTGTCTAGGTGATCAAGGTTAACATCGACAGTCCTAAGTTATTTTGGTAATATATGCCTTTGCTATGATTGATGAACATGGCTTTATCTCCGTGGTCTTCTAAACACTCATAAACCCAGTCAAATCATGTGACAAACAAATCTGACAAGTCCCACTTGGAGACATTCTATGAAATAAATGATCAGTACTCCTTGAACTTTCAAAGTCACCCAAACCAAAAAGAGCCTCATGAATTGATATTGTCTAGAGCAGTCTAAGGAGACATGATGACTAAATGTAGTGTTATATCTTGGATGCAATTCTAGAACAGAAAAAAAAGACATAGGTACACTCTAATGAAATCTGAAAAAAAAATGGGCTTGAGTTACTAACAATATACAAATATTGGTTTATTTGTTATAACAAATTAAAAAACAAAAATCCTAAGCAGGGCGCCTGGGTGGCTCAGTGGGTTAAGGCCTCTGCCTTCGGCTCAGGTCATGATCCCAGGGTCCTGGGATCGAGCTCTGCATCGGGCTCTCTGCTCTGCGGGGAGACTTCTTTCTCCTCTCTCTCTGCCTACCTGTGATCTCTGTCAAATAAATAAATAAAATCTTAAAAAAAAAAATCCTAGGCAAAATAAGATTATCACATAAGTATAAATATAATATAGGCCAATAATCTATTCTAACTTGAATATATTTAGCAACATACTTTAAATATGTAGGATAAATACAAAACTAAAATAAAGTTTTAATAGACCTACCATCAGAGAGGAAGTTTTTTAAAGTGAAAAATTAGTGAGACCACTGGTAGGGGGAAGAAGACTGAACAACAGAACTTTAAAGAAAGTGATAATTCCGAAGACACTCAAAAAGTGATAAAGATGGGAATAGAAATTAATGAAGAAAGTAGAAACGGAAAAGAAAAAAATAAGGAAGATCAATGAATCTTGGTCTTTGAAAAGACCAACATAGTAACAAGAATGTTAAAGACAAAAGATTAAAAATACAAATAAAAATAATAAGAATGAAAAAGTATACAGCTATAGATGAAATGTAGACTAATACGAAAATATATTGCACTTTATGCCCAAGAATTGAAAACCATAATGAAATGAAAGATATAACTTACGAGGGGCGCCTGGGTGGCTCAGTGGGTTAAAGCCTCTGCCCTTTGGCTTAGGTCATGATCCTAGGGTCTTGGGATCGAGCCCCGCATCAGGCTCTCTGCTCAGCAGGGGGCCTGCTTCCTCCTCTCTCTCTCTGCCTGCCTCTCTGCCTACTTGTGATCTCTGTCTGTCAAATAAATAAATAAAATCTTTAAAAAAAAAATGATATAACTTACCAAAACTAACTTAAGGGGTGCCTGGTGGCTCAGTGGGCTAAGCCTTTGCCTTTGGCTCAGATCATGATTTCGGGGTTCTGAGATCAAGCCCTATACCAGGCTCTCTGCTCAGGGAGAAGCCTGCTTCCCCCCCTCTCTCTGTCTGCCTCTCTGCCTAGTTGTGATTTCTCTCTCTCCTTTCTCTGACAAATAAATAAATAAAATCTTAAAAAAAATTAATTTAAAATATTAATCAATCCCAAAGAGACAACTGTTAAAGGTTTGAGTCAATAGTTAAAAACATAACCATTAAAAGAAAGGGGGGAAAAATACCACAATTTAGATCATTGTTGAGGTTAATATTCTTCAATATCCAATGCTTATGAAAATACCCAAAGAAAATAAAAGGATTTCCTTCATTTGTTTTATGAGATTCTTATAACAAAACCAGATAAGGGCACTATATAGAAAATTTGGCCAATATTAGTGAACTAAATCTAGAATTATGCACAAGACATAATACATAACTTTGTTGAATTATTCACACAAAGCAAAACAAAATAGCATTTGAGAAGAAATAACATTGTTATTAATCATTAACAATATGATATCCTAAACAAAATCTGAGAGGATCTATACAAGAAAGCTAATAAATATCCTTTGCAATTCCTTAACTGAAATGCTTACGCCCATATGTTTCAGAATTAAGAATTTTTAAGTTCCGAAAAAGTAGAAAGGTATATAACCATACATTGTGTAACATAATCAGCAGCTTGGAAGCACCATCCCTTAATCAAATATATTAATATTTTCAATGAAAACTTATGAATATTCACGTTAAATGTGACAAAGACTGTAAATAACCTCATATCTGTTCAGATCAGATTTGATCTTGGAATAAGATTGAGTGCCAAATTTACTTTGAAAAATTCTCAGTTTTTAAAGCTTTTTGAATTTCAAAATCATGAATAAGGGATTATGAATCTGTTACAAGAACAGTTGAGCACTATTGCTATATAAAAGTTAAATAAACAAAAAGCAATTACATTCTTATATACTAGCTACAAAATTAGAAAATGCAATTTTGAAAATTTAAACAACAAAGAGCTATAAAAAGAACAACTAGGGATAAAGACATAAAAGTATTACCAATACATTTTTCCACAAAAAATATAAAATATTAATGACATAAAAAATAAGTATCAAGTACGTGGAAAAACTTACCATATTTATATATAGAAAAATTCAATAATGCAAAGATTTCTTTTTAAATCAACTATACTTGGAGTTAATAAAATACTAATGCAAATCCAAAGGTGGTATTTAAATAGAACTTGACAAGTAGATTGTAATCTTTATATGAAAGAGAAAAAGGCCTTGAATAGGTAAATCTCTTTTGAAGTGAAAAGGCATCAAAGTGATAGGCATCAAAGCAAATAAAAGATCTAAAATTTTTGAGTAATTCAGAGATGGATAAATTCACCCATGATATAGAATAGAGACCCCAGAAACCAACACTTCCTATGAGATAAACATGATCTTAGGAAACACTGAAACTAACATAGGCCATTCAAACAATAGTGTGAGCAGAATTGCTTACAAATCTGGACATAATGATAAACTTAACCTCACATCATCTACTCATTGAGTAGATAAAAATCTACACATTTAAAATATTTTAAACACTGATAAAAACATGATCATAGATGTACAAATGCAGGGTAAGGAAGGATTTTATTAATGCACATTAAAATTAAATTTTTCTGAACATAAAGTTCACTGTAAACAAAATTAAAGAACAGACTTCAAATAGAAAGTAAATATTTACTTTTTCTATGACCCCAAAGGATTACTATCCATATAGCCAAACCTCTACAAATCAATAAGAACAAAAGACACAACTCATTTAAAACATGGGAAATTTATATAAAGGTACAATTCAAAGAGTGGGGAACTCAACAAAAATGATATATGAGAAATATCTACCCTTATTTCTACAAAAGACAAATTCAAACAAGAAGTTATCATTTCATACCCAAAGGATTATAAACAGTGAGAAGTTGACAGTACCAGTTTCAGTAAGAATTGAAGAAGTGGTAGTCACAAGTTGTGATAAGGAAATGGGGTAAACACTTTAGTAGCCATTTCACAATATCCAGTAAAACTAATGTTGGGCATAACTTGTAACTTGTAACCTATCAGTTCTACTCTTGGCATGTACCTTGGGGAAACTTTGGAACACATCCACAAGAAAACAGATTAAAAAGTGATCATACCAGGGGTCCCTGAGTGGCTTAGTTGGTTAAGTATTGGACTCTTGATTTCAGCTCGGGTCATAATCTCAGGGTCATGAGATAGAGCCCTGGGGGGACTCTGAGCTGCCCATGGAGCCTGCTTAAGATTCTCTCTCTCCCCCTCTCCTTCCACTCCTCCCTACCCTCACTCTTGTGCTCTTTCTTCCTCCTGTCGCTCTTAAAAAATTTTTTTTGATCATCCCAGTATGAGAAATAATGGGTTAATTGCAAAACTATTTCACATGTAGCATCATGTGATGCATTTTGGCATAATAGTAAAATAGAATATAATGCACCAGTTGGCAAATTAATACACTAGAGCTTTAATATAATAAAGTTGTTGAGTGGAAAAAATGTTCAGGAAGATACATGCATTAGATAGTATGTAACAAAGAATTTAAAAACATAATATAAATGGATATGACAGATATATAGTCATATTATAAATATATACAATATTTCATATTTTATATTATAAAATAATATATAGTATATAAAATAGTTCAAAGATATATAAAAGATTAATATAGTGAAGAATAAGCTTAAGCTGAGTATACAACCAGAAATTGGCTACAGAAGGTGAGAAGTACCCAGAAATTGATGACAGAGGTAGCATGGTTTTTATTATCATTTCTTTAAAAGAGAATGGAAAAATAACTGACATTGGTATCAACATTGTATTTTGCTTATGTTTGCTTACATAAGTGCTAGCTTTTATTTTAAAAATATTTTAATTTATTTTACTCTTTAAAGTATTTAAGATATTTATTACATACAATAAATATATATAATAAAATCATTATTTATATTTTAATTTAGTTTACTATTTATTTTTAACTATTCTTTATATTATTTTATCTCTTCAATCATTTATTTTATTTATTTATTATATTTATTTATTTATTTATTTATTTAATTTAAAAAATATTCAGGGGCACCTGGGTGGCTCAGTGGGTTAAGCCTCTGCCTTCAGCTCAGGTCATGATCTCAGGGTCCTGGAATCCAGCTCTGCATCAGGCTCTCTGCTCAGTGCTGAGCTTGCTTCCCTGTCTCTCTGCCTGCCTTCCTCTTACTGTGATCTCTCTCTCTTTTTCTCTCTCTCGTTCTGTAAAATAAATAAATAAATAAAGATTTTTAAAAAATCAGCTTGCTTAAATTTAGTTGTAAATTTATTTTTCCAAAGCATCAATACTTCTGGGGTTGTGTGCCCGAGTAGCTGCCAGGGCTACCCTGTAAGCTATCACTCTCCTAGCATGGTGTTAGGAACATGGACAATGAGCGCCCCAACATTATTTGACGTCTTGGGTTTTCTCAGAACTATCTCAACTCCTAACCCTGCTAATCCTCACAAATTCCATCCTTACCTGTTTTTCTATCTACCTGATGTCTTCTGGTGTTTTGAAGGCAAAGTTAAAATTCTAGAACTGTTACATGCAGCCATTGAGAGGATGTGTGCCTGTGGAAAATGAACATGGATCCAATCAACTTAAGCTTTCCTAAGCAGAGGTTAAGATCCACTTGGGGAAAAGACACCCAACATCAGTGTCTGACTTGTTATTGGCTTTTTATTTCTAACCCACCTCCTTAGTCATCTCCTGAGATATCCCACCCATCCATTCAACCTACAGTTCATCTCAGGGGTCATCTCATCCTGATAGCTTCTGGGTGTGTAAGTATTCGTTTATTTAATTAAATACTGATGAAAATTTACTTGACACAGCCTTGTTCTGAGGGTGGAATTCTGAGTGACTGAAATCAAAGAGGTCTTAACATTTTTCACTGTCTTAATGGCGTTAATTTAAATATTTTTAGCACGTAAATGAGGGTGTCCTTGTCAAGAGCCTCTTAATCCACTCCAGCTCAATCTGTGACCTACTCTAATCTTCCCAAGTCCAAACTTGGATGTCATGCTTCTCTTGAGCAAACAATTTCTCCAGGTGCAACTAGACTTGGGACTTCTTTGTCCTTCTCCCTCTACTTGTCCTACCTCATCTACCATGGTCTCATTTCATTCCACCCTCCATATATCCAAATCATATCCCATACGCCTCTCCAGCCATATCTTGGTAATGCCTATGCCTTTCAGCCATGGTCAAAGTACCTACATGCATACAGCTATGGTAAAAGAACCCATCTTAATGATTATTTTGGTTTAGAGCCTTTATGTAATTGTATATATTTATTTACTAATTCTGGTTATCCTAGTCTTTGTGCAGATCTGAGTATCTATCTGGTATATTTTTCCTCCTTTCTGAACAATTCCTTAAACATGAATTGTATTGCATTGAGTTCTATCAATGTTCATTCTGAAAATTCCTTTATTTGGTGTATTAGCCAGGGTTCTCCAGTAAAGCAGAAGCAACAGGTTTTACATACAGAGAGAGAAAGATTTAGTTCAAGGAATTGTCTGATACAACCATGAAGTGAAAAATCTGCAGAGCAGGCTAGCAGACTGGAGACTAGAGAAGAGCTGATAACTGCATTCCTGAGTCTAACATCAGTTTAGAAGAATAGTCCCTTCTTTGAGGGACCTCAGTCTTTTTACTTAAGACTTTCCACTGATCAGACGAGGCCCACCCACATGATGGAGGGTAATCTACTTTATAAAAATTATACTGATTTAAATGATAATCACATCTAAAAATTACCCTCATAGCCAAATCTACACTACTGGGTATCATGGTTGGTCAAGCTGATACATAAAATCAACTATTATACTTTGTCTTTACTTTTGGAAGTTGTTTTGTAAATTAAGAATACTTGATTAATGAAAGTGTTTTTGTTTTTCCTCTCACTCCTTCAAAGCTACCATTTTATTGTTTTCTACCGTTCATGGTTTCCAGACAGAAATTTTCTGACATTCTTATATTTGCTCTGTAGATATGTATTGGGCAGGAGGAAATGCTTATTTTAAGATGTTCTCTTTTTCACTACTTTCAACAATTTAATACTATTTATGTTTCTTCTTAGCATTTGTTGTACTTGTGGGTAATGCAGTGCTGTGGTCTGAATGTTCACATGCCCCCCAGAATTCACATATTGAAATTCTAATGCCCAATGTAGTGGTGTCAGGAGATGTGTCTTTGGAGGAACTTGGGTTATAAGAGTGGGGCTCTCATGAATCAGATAAGTGCCTTATAAAGGAGGTCCCACGAACCTCTCTAGCTCCTTCCATCATGTGAGGACACAGCCAGAAGCCTGTCAGCTGGAAGAAAACCCTCACCACACCATTCAGGCACCCTATTCTCAGACATCTAGTCTCCAAGATATGAGAAATTAATTTCTATTGTTCATAACCATCCAGTCTGTAATATTTTGTAATGGCAGCCCAAACAGAGTAAGTCATTTAGATTTACGGTTTTCATCAACTTTGGAAATGTTTCAGTTACTACTATGATTACTTTTAAATATTTTACTTACTTATTTGAGAGAGAGAGTGAGCAAGTGAGAGCACAGGAGCAGGGGCAGAGGGAGAGGGAGAAGCGGACTCCTCATGGAGCAAGAAGCCCAATGAGGGGCTCAATCCCAGGACCAGGAGATCATGACCTGAGCTGAAGGCAGATGCTTAACTGACTGAGCCACCCAGGTGCCCTACAGTTATTATTTTAAAAATATTTTTTATCCTTCCCCTCCCCACTCTCCTGTCCTCATGAATCCCCATTTATGCACTCATTTATAATGCTGATATTGTTCTGCAGCTCACCCGGCCTCTGTCCAATTTGGTTCCAATCATTTTTCCCTTTGGGTTTTATTTCAGATGTTTTCTAAATGCAGAATAGTAAGGTATGCTAGTTTCTTAGAGGTGTTCTGAACTAGGTCTTAGCAGAAATGGAAAACAGAGGAAGTGCAAGAAACAGGGAGCAGACGTGGAACCTGGGTGGCTCAGTGGGTTAAGCCTCTGCCTTTGGCTCAGGTCATGAACCCAGGGTCCTGGGATCAAGCCCTGCATCTGCTCAGCAGGGAGACTGCCTCCTCCACCCCCACCCCCTCCCCTGCCTGCCTCTTTGCGTACTTGTGATTGCTGTCTGTCAAAATAAATAAATAAAATCTTTAAAAAGAAAGAAAGAAAGAAACAGGCAGCAGTGTTTATGATCATGGGTGCTCACACCATCCACAAGACCCTGCCTTCCTGCTCAGTTCTGCCTCAGGGCAAGGAGTGCACAGAATCTCTGTTAACTTTTTCGTTTTTGTTTTTTTTTTTGTTTTTTTTTTTTTTTTTAAGGAGAATCACCTCTATCACCTAGTGTGAGGGAGATGGTGAGATATGCTCTCCTAGATCACTGAGCTCTCCACAGAACCACAACCATGGTCTCATGGCCTACCCTTGGGAAAATATCCAGTCCAATGCTTAGCCATATTCTTTAGGAAAAGTCATTCTTAGCACCCCTTTGTCTTCAAATTTGCAAAAAATTGCCAATTTGCAATAGATCTTATATTTTTTATAATAATTAAGATTACTACATAAGGAAATTCAAAATGTGTTTTTGAGAAATATCAAAATGTTACCATCAACACTATTGAGTTAATATTTTATTTTTCTCTAAGAAGCATTGGCAATATTTCTATTTTCGGCTACTATTTGGAGGAAATCCAGATTTAGGGACATTAAATTAAAAGTTTTACTTTAAATATGAAAATGTTAACATTGATTAGTTAAGACAGAAGTCTGTCCCTAATCCTTAGTTGTCTCAGAATTTGTACTTTGGAAGTAATTAATGGTTATTATATAATAATAATTGATCCCATGGTACACATGCCCTTCCAGTGCAACTCATTAAAATAAAAACATTTAATTTGATAATCAACTGTAATACCACTCAGCTAACAAGATGTAACATCATTTACTGGTTTCATAGTCATTATATATGGCAGAATAATAAATAATTAACCTATTATAGGAACATCTGGTAATCCTTTAATCAATGTACCCTCAGCTTTATTTATATAAATCTCAATTTGGTCTATGGTGCTTAGATTTCATGAATTTAATTTACCTTTGATGATTAAGTAACTAATTATTTGGTTACTCTGTTATGGTTTTTATTCTAACATAATCATGGGCTAATCAGAGCAAAACATTATAATCTATCACCTTATATTCTAAATGCACTTGTAAAAAATTAGGAAAATGATTTCTCTCTAAGTATTTTAAATATTTTTCATATCACCTTGTAATAGGAAAGAAAACATGTAAATCCCATAATGAAATAATGTGCAGCAATGAAAGTAAAAATGATTTTTCATATAAAATTATGTATTTCATAATACGACTTATTTCCATTCATGATAAAATATGAGTAACCACTCTTTGGCTTCATCACTAACTTGCAAAGAAGAGCATTTTGTTCCCAATTTACAGATAAGATAGTGAAGCCCCAGGAGTTGTCACTTGTTTCAACCATTAAATGGTCCACTTGAAATGTTTGCCGGTTTTATTCTAAAGCTTATTCACTGTGCCATGATTCTTTTCTTTATATTTTTATAGTGAGCATACAAATAAAGGTTTTGGCTTCAGGGATTCTTAGGAAAAAGTAATTCAATCTTTCCTTAGCTTAAAATAAAGTATTACCTTGTTAAATTCTTGTCGGTTGAAATAGACACAGCAGAAAAAGCAGGAAGAGGAGGAGGAAGATAGGAGAAAACCAGGAAGAGGATGAACAAGAAACAACAAGAACAAGAAGATGAGTTCTTGCACATTTCACCCATATCCTTATCTTATAATCACAACCAAATTAACGTATGTTCTTTCTCCTGTTAGAAAGAGGTATCCGTTTTGTGCCAGTCTCAGTCTATTGATAACCAGTATTAAGGCTGGGCCAGCCTTCCTGCTTCTTATAATTGCAAAAGGTCCTCAGTAATAACCATCAGGAAACTTTGGGGGAAAAAAGAGAGAGAGAGAGAGAATGCAGGCTTGGGGTTCTGCTTTTACTGAGTCAAGGGTGAAGCCTAGGGTTTTAGGGCTCACTCTTTATCAGCACACTTAAAACATAAGAATGAGAAAGACAATTATCATATGATCTCCCTGATATGAGGAAGTGGTGTTGCAACATGGGGGCTTAAGGGGGTACGAGAAGAATAAATGAAAGAAGATGGGATTGGGAGGGAGACAAACCATAAGTGACTCTTAATCTCACAAAACAAACTTAGGGTTGCTGGGGGGAGGGGGTTTGGGAGAAGGGGGTGGTATTATGGACATTGGGGAGGGTATGTGCTTTGGTAAGTGCTGTGAAGTGTGTAAACCTGGTGATTCACAGACCTGTACCACTGGGGATAAAAATATATGTTTATAAAAAATAAAAATTATATCATTTCCATGCTAAAAAAAAAAAAAGAAAAAGAATGGGAATTAAAAGTACAGGAAGAAAAAAAAAAGCAAAAAACAAACAAAAAAACACAAGTGACTCAAATAGTCAGTTACTGAAAGCAGCCAAGATCTCTAAAACCAAAGCTTGAGGGCTCCCACTAGGGCTCAGGGAGCGGGATGTACCCCAGCTGCCAGACTCTTTATCTAGTACTGTGGCTGGCAATGTGTTTATTTGAGATAGCCATCCTTGAAGTGGATGTTTCCACAATCAAAGCTTAAGTCAGGCACTTTCATTACTAAAAGAAAAAAGCAACTGTCAGGACCTACACTGCAGTGGCATAGCTAGATAGTGTTTGTTTCTATGAATTCATTTTTTGTATTATTTCCTTATCTACACCAGTTTCGTTTTTATTCTGCATTGACCAGACATGGTGAGATCATGAAGCTTTAAAGCTTGCATCTTAAAATAGAGGTCTCTGGGGCAATATAATACACAGTTTTCAAAAACAGAAAAGACTTATTCTGGAAACCCTGATGGTATTTCCCAGAGTACTGTTAAATTATGCATATGCTAGAATCATGAAGATCCTACTCACTGTATTTTTCTGTCTATTGTAGAATAATGGTGAGTAGAATTGAATTAACATGACAGAATAGCCATTACCAATAGCAAACTTATAATTTCTCTTCCCTTACTACATATCAACATGCTTTGAGAATATAATTTTATTTAATTCCACATTTTTCTTAGTGTAGATGTTACAACATCTTTCATGAGTAATCCAATGACAAAAACAGCAAAAACAGAGATGCCCAATGACTAATTCAAATTTTTTATCTAAGAATATCTAACTCAAGGTCAAACAACAAGCCAATTAAGAAACTAGTAAACAAATGTCTAATTCTAGAGTTAAAGGTTATCAATAGGCCCAAGATGGGATTGGGAGGGATACAAACCATAAGTGACTCTTAACCTCACAAAACAAACTGAGGGTTGCTGGGGGGAGAGGGGTTGGGAGAGCCGGGTGGTGTTATGGACATTGGGGAGGGTATGTGCTATGGTGAGTGCTGTGAAGTGTGTAAACCTGGCGATTCACAGACCTATACCCCTGGGGATAAAAAATATATTATATATTTATTTAAAAAATGCTATTAAAAAAAAAGGTTATCAATAGGCAAAAATCACTTTCAAACAAATGTTACATACCCTTTGGAGTAGAAACAAACCCATCTCTTAGAAGAGAAAGGATTCAAATTATTTCCATGAACCTGACCCTGATTGAGATAATTCTCTTAGGACAGGAACTCTGAGTGAAAACCCGACAATTTGTTATATTACCAATTCAGAAAATAATCTCGAACCCTACTGATAAAATGTCAGTCTGACATCTATGAATTTCCCTCTTACTTTCTCAGATCATGCCATATAACAACCGCTATCTCTAAATCTTTTAGACTTCTGGGGCAGGGGTTACAGCAAGGCTATTTCTTTTCTGTTGGGAATTTTCCATAGCTCTTTTGAAAAATAAGGGTAAGAAATAGAACCCATGACCTAGAAGTTACCAAGATCAGTTCCCAGTCTTTTTTTTTTTTTTTTCCCCCTTGCAGGAGCATAAAATTTTCCAAATTCTATAAAACAGTGTATTAGTTTTGTCGATAACAGAATGTGGTTGTGAATCCTTTTCTTCTTCAGAAATATTGTCTTATACATCATAACAAAAATATCCATTGTTATATCATAATATTTCAGTTAATTCTACACTCACCTAGCTCTCTAACTAGATCCTGATAGTCTAACATTCTTGAAGGTGAAAACCTCCTTTCCTACTATTTGCGATGCTTTGCACATAGTTGGGGTTCATTTTTAAAAAGGAGTGTCTAGGTTACATACTTCTCTCTCTCTCTCTCTCCCTCTTGCTCTCTCTCTGTCTTTGAACTGTGCTTTTTCCTGATACTGATTGATATTTTCTGCAAGAAATTGGGATACATCAAACTGATCTATCACACAAGTACACTATCTGTGTAATACATTCTCTGGTGATCTTTTTGCCACTTTCTCCCAAGTAAATTTTGCATGACTGGAACAGCGTGTGTACTATTAATCATCCAGGTCTGCTGCCCCGATTCTACATTAGAAAGAATATTCTCACTCAGGGTGAGGGACTTTGTGAGATTATTTTTTATGATAAATGAGTATCCATACCACTTATACTTCTGATGTTGTAGGTAAGCGAGCGAGAGAGAGAGTGTATGCACGTATATGTTTGTATGTGCACATTCTGTTTGTACCTCCTGCTAGACTGCCAGTTCCTTGCAAGCAAAGACTATGCATTATTAGTCAGTGTTCTCCAGGAAAGCGTGTGTGGGATGTGTGTAAATCCATGTATATCAAGACGTAGAGAGAAAGAAAAAATTGTCACAGACAGTTCTGGGGTCTGATAAATCCAAAATATGCAGAGCAGGTCAGCTGGCCAGAAAGGTACAGAAGAGTTGATGCTGAAGCTTGAGTCCAAAGGCCGTCTAGTGGCAGAAATCCCTACTCCTTAAATGAACTTATTATATATATATATTTTTAAGGCTTTCAAGTGATTAAATGGGACCCACCCACATTAGGAAGAATAATATAGTTTAGTCAAAGTCTATTACTTTAAATGCCAATATCATCTATGTGGAGATACAGATTTATATTTAACCAAATATCTGTGTACAATGGCCTGGCCAAGTTGACACAAAACTGACCATCATGCATGTTATAAGTTTTGACCACCCGCTGGGTTCCCACCCCAGGCCAGACTTCACAAGCTGGATGCTTCTTCATATTTCGCATATTGGCTTATATTTTACTTTCCTTTTGGAAAGTTTTACTGATCATGACTCCGTTGAAATGACCCAGATCAACTTCTATATTTTAAGACCAAATCCTAGGTTTATTTATTTATTTATTTATTTTAATTCACTAAAGAAAGAGAAAGGAATATGCAGAAAGCAGCCTTGTTTAGCAGCTACATGTGAATGGTAAAGGGATAGACATTTGGAGATCCATAATCCAATCATTCATTTAGTAAGATTTTTTTTTGGAAATTTTATTACTGTCAATAAGTTAATTGTAGATATTATTAATAGTAACACTATTTTTATGATTTATTCATCTTGAAGAGGGTCTCATTTGGTCCTCTATCATAAAAGTATTACCTCATAGTGGAATTACATAATACAAGACCTGCATTAGATGGACCACCTTAGCCCCTATTATTATTCCTGTCGTCTTTCAGGAAAATGTGTATAGATAGATAGATAGATATGAGATCAGAGACATCTGACTAGAGTCAAAGTAGGATCATGAAGATAAAGTTTTAGAGGTGATTTCGAAACTTCTTAAATACGTTTTTAATTAAAAAAAGAAAAAAATTAGCACCATCTCAAATGGGAGCAGGTATGGGTTGAGTAGCATACCATCAACGAACAAGATACTGTTGGGTTTTGTGGTGTGTTTGTTTTGTTTTTTATTATAATATATTCACAGAGACTTGGAAGTTAACAACAGGACAATATCCTAACAAATTGTTTTTCTTCTACTGGGTTCAATTAGCTAGAATGGCTCTCTCCTACTGACAGGGCTTTTGACCAGCAGTAGTTGTCCTGTGGGGACAAAACCAAAATAGAAATTATTTAGTTCCAAAAAGACTTAAGTTTTTTCATTATTAAAGACTGGGCACATCATGGATGGTGAGCTTTGTTTCCTTACTTTAGCAAACCCCTTGTCTTTAGACCACCAATAGGTTCTCCCACAAAAACCAATTCTGTAATATGTTATCTAGTATATTAACAAATTCTAAACAGAGATAGTCCTAATAATGCTTTACTTTCATCACACTACTGATACTTCTTGCAAAATGTTGACTTTGAAAAAAGATGGTCATAGAATGTAGGAATTCACTAAACACAAAAATCTCATGCAATTTTAATTCATTCATTCATTAGGCACATCTGTTTAACATCTTAGCCTTGGCAGGCACTGAAATAAATTTAGAAAAGCAGACATGATTAGTAACCTTAGTTTCACGTGGGCTATAGGCTACTATACACTAATAGGTGCACATTAATATTACACATTATTTTACATATAAAAGGTGCATATTTTATTGGATAAATGAACTGACACTTGGACATTCAATTCTCTAATATGTCACAAATGGTCACTGCAAAACAAAATCTACTCAATTTTTAATAATATTGAGTCTTAAGAAGTTTAGAAGAAGTTTTTAAGAAGTTTAGGGGGGCACCTGAGTGGCTCAGTGGGTTAAGCCTCTGCCTTTGGCTCAGGTCATTATCTCAGTGTCCTGGGATCGAGCCCCACATTGGGCTCCCTGATCAGTGGGGAGTCTGCTTCCCCACCCCAACAACCTGCCTCTCTGCCTACTTGTGATCTCTCTTTCTCTGTCAAATAAATAAATAAATAAATAAATAAAAACTAAGTCTTTTTGGAACTAAATAATATCTATCTGTCTGTATATATATGAGCTCAGAGACCTCTGACTAGAGTCAAACTAGGATCATGAAGATATGTTTTTTTTTTTTTTAAAGATTTTATTTATTTATTTGAACGAGTGAGATCACAAATAGGCAGAGAGGCAGGCAGAGAGAGAGAGAGGAGGAAGCAGGCTCCCCGCTGAGCAGAGAGCCCGATGCGGGACTCGATCCCAGGACCCTGAGATCATGACCTGAGCCGAAGGCAGCGGCTTAACCCCCTGAGCCACCCAGGCACCCGAAGATACGGTTTTAGAGGCGATTTTGAAATGTCTTAAATACATTGTTGATTAAAAAAGAAAAAAATCTTTTAAAAAAATAAAATAATAAAAGAAGAAGTTTAGGGTTTTGTCCTGCTTCCCCTCCCCTCACTTATCTCTTATTTCAGCTTGCATTTTTATACAGCATCATTTGGGGGGCAAAAAAAAAAAATTACCAACCATTGAACAAAATCAGAGGGGAGAACACTTTAAGTAAGAGCATTTTGTTAGTTATCACACAGTACCTTTTGCCCCCTAAGAAAATTATGGTGGTACCATAATTTCTTTTGAAAGGGAACAAAACACAAACAGTAAGTCACAATACCTCTTGGAATTAAAAAAAAAATAAAATAAAATATCCTAGTGAAACTTTGAAACAACTCTGATGTTGTGTTCCAGTGAAACTCAGAATAATTGGCACTATTCTGACATAAGTATCCCCTTCACTGAGAGAGACAATTGTTTAATGAATGCAAGGGCTACAGGTCATTGAGGGTTACTGGGAGAGCCTGTGGTATAGTCATTCATGCCCTGAGCAGGAAGAATAGCAGCAAGGATGTGTTAATTATATTTATTTTTTATATTAATGTACAGGGCAAGAAAACAACAGGAAGTAAATGTCAGCATCCTGTTGATTATTTTCTCTTACCCCTCAAGGTAGAAACACACTTAAACAACCATGTAATAGAAAGAAAAGAGCAGCATGTTGTCAAAATTGATATAAAGCTTGCTTCTGTAGGAGATGCAGAAAGACCTACATGCTCGTTTGCAGAGGAAAAAAGTTAATCAGAGAAGAAGTTAATCCTGTTTTATGGACCTGTGGTCAGTGAAGGGATTAAAGCTTTGTAAACATGCTCTAAGCATTTCCTTTAAACATCAGTTAACACAATATACTTACCCAGCTCTCTAGGAATGCATGGAAACAAGACAGAAGACAGGAGGTAATCTGTGCATCAATCTTTTATACATATTTAAAAAAAAATAGGTTAGGAAATTACTATTTAATTTTTCTCACATATACTGTCTGCTGATCAAGCCCATGTTACCATGTCTTTTTTTTTTTTTTATCTAAAAATGACTTTCCTACCAAACTTAAATATACTCCAGTAGTTCACAGCCTTAATTTACTAGATTTTAGTCTGTTCTAAGCTGAAGGATCACATCGTGCCTATCCTCTGTAGAGGGGACCAAAGGAGCAACTTGGAGCACCGCAATTCAAAATTTCCTCACCAACCATATGAAAGAGTGTCTTGTTTCACATTAAAGTAAACTCCTTTAATTTCAGATCCCAGACTGTTAGGTAAGGGTCACATTACTGTCAAATGCAGCATAAAAAGTTAAGGTAACCTTGAATCAAGAAGTATATAGACACCACGGCCTGGAATAAGACTGAAGGTCAGAAGTTGCTAGTCAACAAAACCCAGCTTTGAAGTGAAAAAGTTTACAGGTGGGTACAAACTGGAAAACCATTTGCAAACAAACAATATGAAGAAGACAGAACCATTTAACCATATAGTAAGTATTGGCTATTGTCACTCTGTGACTATCAGTATGCTAGGTCTTCAAGAGCAAATCAAGATACACTTCCTGCCATCGAGATGTTCACGGTGTAGTTGGGGAAAATTCAATAATCATTCACTATGTAGAAGTATGAAGGGTGTCTGAAGGAAATAGCATAATGCTCTTGGCTTAGCCAAGAGTTGCTATTTGGAGCAAGGTGGAAGACAAGAAGGCTCTGGTTCTCTAAAAGCAGCTATTCAGTGTTTGCAGTACAAGATGTTTATTTGGGATCAACCTGAAGAAATGGGTAGTGTATTAATCTCCTCAGGCTACCATAGCAAAATACATAGACTGGGTGGCTTAAACAACAAAAAAATAATTTTCTCAAAGTTCCAGAAGCTGAAAGAATAAGATCATGGTGTCATCAGGGTTGGTTTTTGGTGAAGTCTCTCTTTCTGAATTGTAAATGGCCACCTGTTACCTCTCTCTCTCCTGTAGCCTTTCCTCTGTGCATGTTGGAGAGAGATCTCTTCCTCATAATGACACTATTTCTATTGGATTAGGTCTCCACCCTTAGGACTTTATTTAACCTTAATTAATACTCTAATGGCCTTATCTCCAAAAAGTCACATTGAGAATTAAGGCTTCAACAAATAAATTTGGGCGAGGGGTGTTCAATTCAGTTCATAACAGGGAGGAAACATGAATAGATGGAGAACGTTGAAACACCATGCAAACTTGAAAAGCCAACACTTCAGGGAACTCTGGAGTTGAGTGTTCCACACTAACTGTATTCTTTAGAGCAGGGTAGCAAGTTCTTGCCTGACATGATCTGGGTATATCATTGTGTCCAACACAGGGTGCCTAGAGTTATTTCATTAACTACTTCATTAAACCAGAAAAGGAAACATTTGATCTGAAACTTCAAGGCAGTTAGGAATCGATTAGTCAGGAGAGGAAGTGTCAAGACCTTCAATCCATTGACTCACTCTGTATTGACTCCTCACCTTCACTCCTTCCAACTTTTTCCTCCTTTATTCTTCTCAAATCCAGCTCAGATTTTGCAATCCATTGTTATAATAATTTGAAAATATTTTAATTCCACTGTCTTCTAGAGTAGATAAACACCTCCAATGCTCTGACACATGCCCCAAACCTTAAATGAACTAATATGTGTACTTTCTCTGAGCTAGAACTCAGCTGAATGCTATTGAAGACAAACCCAGGGGATGGGTGGCAAAGGCTTCATTGAAACACTTGTCACAGCTCCTCATTTCAACTTCACCTTTTTCACAGTGATTATTCACACAATCCCATTGTTCCTCACATTTCCCGTTCCTCCCCACTGCTTCACCTTCGAGTGGTAAAGCCGTCTTGAGGAAAAGGCAACATTAAATGGACATCATCTTAACTCCTCACGGTAAAATCAACAAGCAGCATTTAACAGCATTTTGTTTTTTCACTTTTTTTAAAATAAAGGAAGCGTCTTTCTCTTTAGGCCAGCAGAGTCTGTCCATTGAATAATACTCAATACTTTTATCTTGGCAAAATCCTAGTATATACTCTATCGTTTATCATTTCCTCTCTTCCATATTATTGCCATCACAACACAAACTTGATCTAAAATCTCTTCTTGTGAGATATCACTTCTTTGAATATTTTGCTTCTCCAGGAATTTTGTTTTCCTAATTCATTTGATATCCTAACCTGGGCAATGAATGTCAGGCTCCCTATGTACTTCCTTGCCTCCCTTTATTCCGGTGCATTCTAGGCTGGAGTCTGTCCCCATGGTTGCACTGAAACTCTTCCTGTCAAGGCCACCATTGAATTCACTCCTCATCATTCTTAATCTTTTAGATGGTTTCACATTGACCACTCACCTCTTCGTATTATTTTCTTTTAAGATTTTATTTATTTTTAACAGAGAGAGTGAGAGAGAGCACAAGCAAGGGAAGCAGCAGACGGAGAAGGAGAAGCAGACTCCCTACTGAGCAAAAAGCCTGACGTGGGGCTTGATCCTAGGACCTTGGGATCATGAGCTGAGCTGAGGTAGATGCTTAACTGACTGAACCATCCAGGTGCCCCCACTTCCTTCCTCCTGTTCCCCCTCTTCCTCTTCTTCTTGTTCTTCTTTTAAGATTTTATTTATTTGACAGACTGAGATCACAAGTAGGCAGAGAGGCAGGCAGAGAGAGAAGGGGAAGCAGGCTTCCTGCTGAGCAGAGAGCCCCATGTGGGGCTTGATCCCAGGACCCTGAGATCATGACCTGAGCTGAAGGCAGAGGCTTTAACCCACTGAGCCACCCAGGCACTCCTCCACTTCCCTCTTCTTAATAATATCTTCCCTTGACCTCAATGACATCTAATTTAATTACTGCCTCCTGAGACTTCAGCACCCTCTCTTTCTTCTGCCCATTCTTTTTCCTCCTTGCCTTTAGATTTTGGAGTTCCTCTTGTCTCTGGCCTGTACTCTCTTCCTTTTTCTGTGTCTTTCCCTAGAATAATGTATCTATCCCCCAGACCTTGAATAGAGTCTGTACTTAATGATGCCAGAATGTATATCTTGAGTGTTGACCTTTCCTCTATGGCCAATCCTTGCATCACCAACTGGTTCCTTGATTCTTCTGTTTATATTTCTCAGCAACACTATAAATCCTGTATGTCAGAACTAAACTTGTGAACATATTCCCTAAAACTTCTTTTTTTTGATTTCTTGATCTCAGTAATACCACTTACTATCTGTCAAGGTATTAGGTTCACACATGTGGGGTTCAACTTTGATTCCTGCTGCATCATCATACCCACATCTGATCCATCATTAAGCCCATTACTTCAGCCTTGGTCAGCTGGCTAAACTGATTATTCTGTCACCTCAGGCCCAACCCTAGTTCCAGTTCTCAGCTGCATCCTCTTGAACCACGGTTAGTGCTTCCTAACTGTCTTCCCATTTCCAGATTTATGCCCCCAATTAATTCCTCATCAGCATAATCTTTTAAAAATATAGATTACATCAGGTTAGTATCATGTTACAGCCTTGCATAAAGTTGTTACCAATTTGTGGAAATCCATAAGGAAGTCTTTTTTGTTATCCAATCTAAATGTCCATCTGTATTTGATATGGATCGTGTCCCCATTGTATTCTTGTGTTGAAGCTCTGACTCCCAATGTAATGATATTTGGATATGGGGTCTTCGGGGGAGTAATTTGATTTAGATGAGGTCATAAGGGTGGGAGCCCCCATGATAGAATTTGTCCCCATTCGAGGAAAGACATCAGAGACCTTGGTTCATCTCTCTTTCTTTTGCAAGGTGAGGACCAAGAAAGGAGACGGCCACCAGCAAGCCAGGAAGAAAGCCTTCACTGAAGAATTAAATTAGCTGGCACCTTGATCTTGGGCTTCCTAGGCTCCACAGTCATGAGAAATAAAATTCTGTTGTTTAAGCCACCCTATTTATGTTATTTATGGTATGGCAGCCAGAGTTGACTAAAATCTATATGTACATATATTCATATCTGTACCTATATTTATATCTATCACATAGGTATGCTTGATTTTTTAAATTTATTTCAAGTAAACTATACTCAACATGGGGCTTGAACTTACAAGCCAGAGATCAAGAGCCATATGCTCTATAAACTTCAGTCAGCTCTATAAAGCCAGCCAGGTGCTTCTGTCTTTTCTCCCTCCCTCTCTCCCTCCGTCTCTCTCTTCCCCTTTCTTCTTTCTTTCTTTCTTTCTTTCTTTCTTTCTTTCCCCTTTGAGAGACAGAGCCCTCATATGCCAGGGGTGGGGATGGTAGGTGGGGATGGGCAGAAGAGAGAGAGAATCTTTAGTAGGCTTCATGGCCAGTGCAGAGCCCAACATAAGGCTCAATCTCAAGACCGTAAGATCATGGCCCGAACAGAAATCAAGAGTCAAATACTAAACCAACCAAACCCCACAGATGCCGCTGATTTTTAAAATATATATCCGTACTATAAGACTACATTTCATGAGGCTTGGGACTGTGTCTGTTTTATTCATATAGTATATCCATACCTAGTCAGGGACTCTCATATGTAAATATTTCCTTATGAATGACAGGAAATAACCTGATTTCAGGTTATCATATTGTTAATAGTCCAGACATGGGGATAAGCAATAAGCAAATAAATGTATGATTGCAATAAATGATGGTAAGAAAAAAGTATTGAGTGTTAGTGTATACACATATGGGTATCTCAGATACCCATCAGATTATGACTTTGGAGTAATTTTCCAGAGTCAATACACAATACATGCAGTGTAAAAAAAAAAAATTTTTTTTACTTTATTCAAGTTCAAGGCATCACTCCAAGCCTTAGAATCTTCATTACAGAAGAGATATTAATTAGTATAACTAGTAGGGTTTTTTTATTATTATTACTATTGGATTGGATACAGTGATTCTCTTCAAGAGACAGATTGAAAAAGGAGCCTCTTATATTGGGGCTTTCTGGCTATAAACAACCTAATGCTTAATTAAACTACTAAAGCTGAGAAAATAGAGTTTAGGGCCCTAGCAAGGTGTTTTGGTTACAGTCATCCATAAAAAAAAGAATCCAGGAAATTACTCATAGACTCTTGGGCTCATCTGAACAGTGCTTAGAGACTAGAAACAGCATTCCTTATAGTACAAGGAGATATCTAAATCATTTGTAGGTTTATTGCATTTTGTATGCACTGCATACATTTAAACGTTTGGGAAGAACATTTGCCTAGACAATGGCTTAAGCAAAATGAAGAAAAAAAAAATAACACCACAAAACCTTTATTCTCAGTTGTATTTGGCAGGTGACATCAAAATTATAAATCCTATAAATAAGTGTTGCTGTTTCGCTCAAATATATAGACCTTTAGAAAACATAATTGTGTGTGTGTGTGTGCGTGTGTGTGTGTGTAATTGTGGGTTAATTTTTTTGTTTGTGTTTTACAAACTTTTCAGAATCAGTATTTGCAAATACTAGGAAAATAGGCATGTTCTTGGATATAAATACATAATGGTCAAGAAAGAACTACATAAAATCTAGGCCAACTGCTTTTAATTGCTAGGAATTTTAACTGTATTGATATGTCCATGGGATATGGATCACTTTAGAGATAATAATAGTAGCAGCTGATACTGTACCAACTATGTTCACGTCTTCCTTTAGGTGTTCTATTTTAACTTTCAGTGCAAAGAGACCAGTGCTAATAGTATCTCTATTTTACATATGAATAGACATAGAAAGTTTAATTTTACATTAGGCACCATACCCTTGTGAAAGCAGGTCAGTAGATAAATGGGCGGGGTGGGTGGGGCATAAAAATGAATGACATATTGGGTGAAGATTTAACATGGTGTCTGGTATAGGATAAGCCCAAAATAAATTCAACCTGAACAGATTTTTTTTTTTTTTAAAAGATTTTTTATTTATTTATTTGACAGAGAGAGAGATCACAAGTCGGCGGAGAGTCAGGCAGAGAGAGAGAGAGAGAGAAGCAGGCTCCCGCTGAGCAAGGAGCCCGATGCGGGGCTCGATCCCAGGACACCGAGATCATGACCTGAGCCGAAGGCAGCAGCGGCTTAATCCACTGAGCCACCCAGGCGCCCCAACCTGAACAGATTTTATCATGCTGTGTTATGATGATAAATGTAATCAAAAGTAACTATAGTCCCTACAATGTTCTCTTAAGCATAATAAGCACAAAATGACATATTATTCTACAAATTACTAAGATCATATTTTAAGTACTTACCATACATTAAACTTTTCCATTCTCACAAAAATCTTCTGAATTAGGTAATGTTTTCA
Organism: Mustela nigripes; assembly: GCF_022355385.1. Classification (NCBI taxonomy): domain Eukaryota; kingdom Metazoa; phylum Chordata; class Mammalia; order Carnivora; family Mustelidae; genus Mustela; species Mustela nigripes. Next base: position 121,647,783 of record NC_081569.1, on the reverse strand, counting down.
TTCCATTTAATGGATGATAAAATTGAGTCACAGAAATGTTAAGAACCTTGTCTGATGTCATATGATTAATATATTTTTGAAATTGTGTTTTAAATAAGGTGGTCCTAGATTCTATGCTCTTACTAGTCCACTGTACTTCCTGAGGTATTCTAAATTTACTGCCTATTTGTAACCTACGTTTACAGCCCATATTAGCCCACCAAGTGAACCAAAAGTCCTTGCAAGCTGCCCTTATGAATGCCAGCAATCAGTAGCTATGGGCCCAGGTTTCAAGTTGTGGCTTATTGATGACCATGAATTAATAACCAAGAACATACCTGATTTCCTAAAAGTTCTCAAAGACATTTAAAGTTCTTTTACTGTGATCTTAGATCTCTATTCATGGTTTGGGACAACATTGTGCTAAAACACGTTTTCAGTAATATTTATCTATGAGGTTATTCATATCTGAATACAAAGAACAACAGCATAACACATTAGATGTATAGATGCCCAGAAAATAGATTTAGTCTTAAGTGAAATTAGCATAGTCCCTTATCTGTAGAAACTATAATTTTTGGGTCCAAAGCCTCAATATATCCTTCTTTTTCTGTTGATGTGTGCTGGGGAAAAAAAAAAAAAAAAAAGTTGTTAATTTTTTCACTTAGTTTGACATTCTATGTCATATTATTCATCATTAACACTGTTTTTCCTGTATCTATTCTTCCTGCTCAAGTGAAGAGACTGGGAACTACATTTCCCAGAATCCTTGGAAGCAGGTTCTGGGTTGGATTCAACTGACAGTTATTTCCCAGCTATCTGGCCCCACAATAGTGGAAGACATCATGGTTCCCAGTGAAGGCAGATGCTGGCCACCAGATGAGCTTAAAGAGAATGTTGGCTAGGAGATTCCAGGTGTCCTCTTGTAGAACCACCTGTTCTGCTGAAACAGGTGCTTGAGCTCAGAACAAGTACCTTCCTCTGAGTCCAGTATCCACTGGTTTCCTGAAGGTACTGGCAGCTTTCCTGACATGTATGTCTCAAGAGGCCTTTAGCAAGTATCAACCCTCTAATACACTGATTTAAATCATCTTCTTAACACACTTGGGATGATTTCCATTTTCCTGATTTGAACTCCAGCTGATAGATGCATTTATTCATTTTTAAAAGACCAGGATTATTATTACCTCATGTTTGTAAAATACTGCCATATATAGTTTCCCTTCAATGTATCATAAAACAAGTTTACAAAATTTATAGAGTAGGCTTTATCTCCAATAATTTATCTGAACCCTGAATTCTCTGATTTTTGTAAAGAATGACCTAAAGCAAGCTAGTGAAAAAATTAGTTTGAGGACTTAGTCCAACTAATCACAAACTCCATGTTCTTTGTACCCTGCTCGGTAGTCTTAGAATGCTCCTTATTGAGAAAAACTGAATTCTAAGCTCTAATTAAAAAAAAAATAAATACTACAAGGCACTGAAATTTAAAGATCTTTTAAAATATTTTCATGAAGCTTGAGGTCGCTTCTCAATTCCAGAATGACTCTGAAGAAAGTTTAATCACTATTTTGCAATATGAGCTACATCTGCTTTAATTAAACACAAAAACAAATTTAATTTTAAATTATATATATTTATGCTTATGCAATCCGATTTCTTTTTTAAAACAAAAACAAATAAATAATTGAACATCAAATAAATCAGCAATAGTTTCTCCTAAATGTGGCATCTTTTTAAAGATCCTCCTTCTAAAAATCTTGTTTGACTGGTTCCCTTTCCTACTGAATTAAGTAGGGAAAACAATGAAATTGAAAGCTTAAAAATGGCTTTTAATTAGCAAAGCTTTCTTGTATTGTATTTAGCATTTCCATTAGAAGAGCAAGGCCCTGTGGAAATATTTTTAATGCATATTTGTTTTTCCTTTGAAAATTTATTTGATTATTACAGCAAATGAATTTTTTATAATAACATTGCTTTTAAAATTATAATATGCTGTATATCAAACTAGGGAGTTGACATCATATTAGCTGCATTGTGTTTGCAAGAAAATGCTTTATAAAATAGATTATCAATTATCTGTAATATTTTCTGCATTTATTGGTGGTTAGAGGAGACAATTTTGCTCTGTTTATAAGTTCATTATTTCATCAATCATATGCTCTTCCTTTCTGTTCCCATTTATTTCTTCTCTTATAGACATATCCATTCAAAATAACTCAGATTAGTTTTCCCCATACATCCCCTTAGAGGCAATAGTGATTTTTTTTTTCCTCCTTGTTTTCATTAGTTTGCATACAGTGTAGGTTAGAGTTTTCATTAATAGGTGGAGTTCTGTGTTTCATCACAACTAAAACCCATTTAGATGTAGAATTAAAAGAATCACTGAGTTAGAGATCATTGAATTCATTTAGGAACATGGAATGTTTTTGGAGAACTGGAAGTCACAGCAGCCGTTATCAACACAATCAGTTTCTCAAGATAGGTCTATGCTGCTATGGTTTTGACTGAATCTTCAACCCAACTCCTGGAATCACAATTCATTGGAAAAGCCTGAAAGATAGAATATGTGCTAGTAAACATTGCAATTACACATGAAGGCTCAAATGGGCTCCTTAAGTTCTGTGATTTCATTAAAACTTCTCATGCAAATTGATGTTGCCATTTAGAATACATTGACCAGAAAATTATTAGTGACCACAATAAGAGTAATCCCATACACACTCTTGTACCAACAAAAAAGCAGTGACTAAGGCTTATCAAGAACTTCTCCTCAGGCCCTGAACAAATGCTTTATATGTATTTACATGAATATTAGGTAGTTTTTACAACACCCCTACAGAGATTTCTGCGGTAGACTAGGAATGACAAAAATTAGATATTAGTATCCTGGGATTTTAGGAACAAATCATCACAAACTCAGTAGCTTAAAACAACAGAAACTTATTTTGTCACGATTCTGAAGGCCAGAAGTCTGAAATCAAAGACATCAACAGGATTGGTTCCTTCTGGAGAGTCCAGGGAGGATCTGTTCCATGTCTCTCCTGGCTTCTAGTGGCTGCCAGCATCCATGTTGTTCTTTCTTTTGTAGTTGCATAACCATCCCAGGCTCTGCCGCCATCATCCCATCACCTTTCCTTCTGAGTCTTTCTGCATGTCTTCCCTGTTTCTGTCTCTTATAAGTAAGTACACTTGTCATTGGATTTACTACATACTTAATCCAAGATGATCTCACCTCAAGATCCTTACCTTTATTCCACCTACAAAGACAATGGTTTCAAATATGGTCATATTCCTTGGTTCTGGGTGGACATAACTTTTGGGTGGTCACCATTCAGGGTTTTACAATGAATATCCAGTTATATAATCTCTTATGCTTACTGATTCAATCAATCCAATAGGAAAAATTACAGGTCAATAGTAACTATACATTTTCTTTAACACACCTGCTCAAATTAATTCCATTTACATACTGATATTATTTCTCTTCACTGCTTTACCCCTTTTGGAATATAACATAAACATTTCCTAAAATTCTCCTAATATCTCTCTTCCCCAAAATGGAGTTACCTGAACTACAAATACCTCCCAGCTTCACTTCTAATGAATGTTTACATTATTGAATTATTTTTACCATAGGAAGGGTCCCCATGTCCATAACTACTGAGAACACAATATAAGAAAAGCCTAAATTGGCCTCTCTGTTCCATTTTTTTTTTCCATTGCTAACTGCGTTTTTGCATTCTTTCATATTTGTAATCTAAGAATGTCTCCACAAAGACACTGTTTATGAATTTGTCTCTCTCCAAGGTCTTTATGACCTCCAATCATCGTTTTGTTTTCACTGATTTCCACATTCTTTTTCTAACCAATGCTGATAACTTCCTTTCCTCCAAAACAATAGATTCTCATCCAATCAATAGTAAAAAACCAATAATTTTCATTACAGAGATGGATGAAGTAACAGAAATATTTCCTTGTGGTTGAAAATGTTTTTATTACTAGGAGGTGTTTTTTGTGTCAAAAAAACAAGAATAATGTGGTTGCCCGTGAAAATAATGCCTCAGTTCTCTTGGTTCTTTCCATAAATATCAAGTTTAAGTGTATAAAAACAATCATCTGGGATTTTACATTGCAGTCCTTATACCGTTTCTACATGGTTCAGTCAGAGTTCAAGATTTATTTTATGTAGTCACTGTTTTTTGTAGTCACCTAAATATGAGATCTACTTAGAATTCTATTTTTAATCATAGTGCTTATATTTTCTAATACAGTAATTATAGTTTTAAAATGCCAGCTTGAAAACAAGTAATGCATGAAAACTCATTTTTTTTATCATTTGGCACAAAACACTTCCATCTAATAAAAATTATAGAAGCATTTAAAATTATTTATAAATAATTTGTGAATTAAAATGAATCAAACTGGATATCTGATAACTAAAAAAAAAAAAAAAAAAAAAGAACTTTGACATGACATCACACTTGATTTATACTTCTCAGGCCCTATCAGGATAATAGGAGGAGACTGGTAATTGAATGAAAATGGGGAAATTTGGGGTGCCTGGGTGGCTCAGTGGGCTAAGCCACTGCCTTCGGCTCAGGTCATGATCTCGGGGTCCTGGGATCGAGTCCCACATCGGCTCTCTGCTCAGCCGGGAGCCTGCTTCCCTTCCTCTCTCTCTGCCTGCCTCTCTGCCTACTTGTGATCTCTCTCTCTCTCTCTCTCTGTCAAATAAATAAATAAATCTTTAAAAAAAAAAAAAAAGGAAATGGGGAAATTTGACATTATGCGAGTAGGAAGAAGTACTAAGCACCAGGAGGACTGCCTTATTGGATACTACATTGTTTGCCAGAATTGACTTGGCCGATAGGGATCTACATGAGTCTTCCTTAACCTTCACCAAGTACTAGGACACAATATTTTTTTATAAGAGATACATAGGTAAGACCTTGTTAATGTCAAAAGGACAAGGCAAAACAAGAAGGGGAAGGAGGGTGTAGAATCAGATATGTTCATTTACTCAGGGGCATTGGAGAGCATGGCCCATTCAGTCATAGGAGAGATTCATACTCGTTAATGGCACATAGCAAACATTTAGGAGTTAGTGACTGCTATTCCAGTTTGTGGTATTTTAGTATCCTGATGAACCATGTTATTTTATGTTTAAATTACTTTTTTTTAAAGATTTATTTATTTATTTATTTAACAGACAGAGATCACAAGTAGGCAGAAAGGCAGGCAGAGAGAGAGGGGAAGCAGGTTTCCTGTTGAGCAGAGAGCCCGATGCGGGGCTCCATCCCAGGACCCTGAGATCATGACCTGAGCTGAAGGCAGAGGCTTAAGCCACTGAGCACCCAGAAGCCCCTAAATAACTTTTTTGTTCTAAAATTTGCAGACAATTAAATGTACCTATGGAAAAATCTATGCACTTGTGTAACTGCCACAACAGCTAAGACTATTTTCCTCATTCCAGAGAGATTTCTTCTTCCTCCTTGTATTCAGGAGGCCCAGCATTAGCCCCAGAGAAATGAATGAAGATTCTGTCTTCGGTCACTAAAGATTAGTTTGCCTATTCTGGAATTTTATGGAAACGGAATCATACAGTAAGTAGTCTTTTTTGTCTGACATTTTTATTCAGCACAATGTTTTTGAGATCACAGTTGTGTTTTTGCATCTCTTAGTACTTTGTTCCTCTATATTGCTGTGTAGTATTCTACTGTACGAATATAGCCCAATTCATTTATCAGTTCACCTGTTAATGGACATTTGGGTTGTTTGTACCTTGTCACTATTATGAATAAAACTGCTATGAATATTTCTGCACATGTTTTTTGTAGGCATCTATTTTCATTTATTTAGGGGAATACATGGGAGTAAAATTGTTGGGTTATAGGGTAACTGTCTGTTCAATTTTATAAGAGACTGTCAAAGATTTCCATTTTGCAATCCTATCAGCAGTGTACGAGAGTTTTAGTTACTGCTTATCTTTGACAATTTGAGGGATTATATATATATTTTTAGGCATTTGAATAGGTTTCGAGTTGTATCTCATTGTACTTTTAATTTACATTTCCATGATTATTAATGATGCTGAACATTTTTCCTTGGTTATTCATCATTTGTATATCTTATTTTGTGATATCCCTGCTTAATTTTTTGCCTATTTAACAAAATAATCATAAATAAAAGGTAACAAATGCGTTGTCTTCTTAGAAATGAGTTGTAAAAATTCCTTATTCTGGATAGGCTCTCATGGGAGAAGGCCTGTGCTAGACTAAAGTAAATCCTTTCCTCTCCAGTTATGAAGGAGAAAAATCAAAATTACCACAACTCAGGACCATTATTCGAAAAGGTAGAGCCCATTTCATGGTTTGGTTTTAAATAATCTACTCAGGAGAACTAAACATTTTAACTTAAGCTTAAGTAATGGTGCTACAGAACAACTCTTAAGTTCTAGAGGTTTCAACTACAGCCATTTATTTTCTTGCTGATATTATAGGAGCGTAGAAAACAGCTAATACAACTGTCAGCTGAAAATCAGTGCCAGGCAATGAGTTCTACTCTTTCTGGATTCAAGGTGAAGGAGCCATCTTCATCTAGTACATTCCCATTCTCATTGCAGAGGGAAGAGGCAAGGGAGGAGGGTAACCACAGGGTGATGCTGACAGTACTCCTGTGGGGATGAAGATGTGCAGTGTCCACTCACGTTCCATTTGGCCAAAGCATGTTACAGAGCTGAATCCAACATGAATGGACTAGGGTGAGAATATATGGTCCATGATAAGGAGAGGAGAGTGAAGATTTGTGAACACCAATAAAATGTACTACAATCAGCCACCCCCCCCCCCCAAAAAAAAAAAAGAAAAAGAAAAAGAAAGAAAGACCACAACCCAGGGCAAGAGAATTCTCAACAAGAATCACATGTAGAGCTCAGAGTATAAAGCCTGAACAAGACAAGACTGAATACATGTTCACTCTTATTTTTATTATTTCCTTCTATGGAGACCAGACTGTGTTACCTTATGAGAATTGCTCTTTGGAATACTGTAAGGAGATTTTAATAGTATTGATACAATCAACATGCTTAAAGGTCAGGTAGCACTGTCTTCTCTGTTTTCTTAGTGCTAGATCTTTACTCAGATTGAAAGAGAGACTTCATTCTAATACCTCAAAATGTTGAACTATGAACCATAAAAATTTTAACATATTAAATAAAAAGATGAAGTTAGTGATAATGAGTTTAAAGTTGGTATACTTGTTTGGACACATTTAGAATTGGTTTCTATGGTTGTGTGTTTAAATGTTGCATAACATAAATGTGCATTAGTTTGTGATAGTTATAAAATTTTAAATAGGGCACACTGAGAAAATGCACTTTTGCTCCTTTCTAAATCACCTCTTTACAATCCCTCTTAAAGCACTCTGTACTAGAATTCTGTATTTTTATGTGCCATGTTATTTAGAGAGTCATTTCCTTTAAGACAGAATCATGTGTCAGGAGTTAGAAACACTACAGATGAATTAATGTATAATATCACACTATAACAAGGTAGAGCCATTGCACAAAAATTCAGCAACAAGAATAACAATGATGATGGTCACGACAAAACCTTTTACAGCCCTAACTATGTTCCAGGTACTATTCCACATACTATATCTACTAACCCACTTAATTTTTATGACATCAAAAGAGGTGCTATGTTTAAACCTATACAACTTAAGAAGAAACCGATGCTGAAAAGGTTTGGTGTCTAGGCCAAGGTCCAGAGAACTCTGGCTCAGGAGGTATGTTAGACTGGTATGTGGTGGCCTACAGTGAACCAAGCTTCCTATTTTTCATCCACTTTGTAATTTCCTTCCACATTGACCGTTGCTTTGTCCATGTGGCTTGCCTTGCCCAATGGGACATTATAATGTGTAATGCAAGCAGAATGTTTGTCTAGTGGTCTAATTGTTTTGGGATACTGCCTTTTGGAACCTAGCCATTATGTTACATGCCTGGTCTAGGCTCCTCAATGGTGAGGGACTATGTGTGAAGAAAGATGTTGAGACCACAATGAGGGAGATATGTAACCATCCTTTCATTGTAACTGAGTCCAATCCTAAACAGACCCACCAGCTCAAAGTCGACACACGAGAGTAACCTAAGAGGTGTGGTGTAGAGGCAGCTGATGAACCACCTAGCCGACCTAAAGTAATGTGTTGTTTTATGCTACTACATTTTGGATTGTTTTTATACATAGCAATTTGTACTGAAACAGGAGGCAACCATTGTCTCCTTAGGATTTTGCTGTCATTGAATTTCTGATGAGATTTCAGCAGTGATAGTGGGAGTTTGGTTACCAGTAAGTATTTGACACTTTTGTTTTTCCTCATTCTTGGCCAACTGCTCCTCAACCAAATCAGAGGTATTGTTTAACTGGCTGCTGATTAATATTTCAGACAATGTAGTAATCAGCTATCCATATGAGCAATTAATCAGAGCAGTGAAAAATAAATGACATCTTTAGACCACATTTTATTGCAGTCTAAAGACCAAGTCTGTCAGAGTTCTCATACCAGAATCAAGGTGACTATTAGCCACAAATCTACATAATCATTTAACTCCTGAGTTTTAGAACTTGATACATTTTTCTCAACGGTATCAGGCAATGCTTTGCGATCACAAGGAAATCACAAAAATTATATATTTGGAGATTTATTATGAGGAATTGGCTCACAGAATAATGGGGGTTGAGAAGCCTCAGGATCTGCAGTGTGCAACCTGGGGACCCAGGAAAGTTGGTGTAATTCTGTTTGTGTCCAAAGACCTGAGAATCAGGAACTCTGATGGTGTAAGTTCCTGTCCAAGCACCAGGGAAGAGATAAGATTAGCTCCATCAGTGAAGAAAGGAGAAAAAAAAAATGCTGAGAGGAATTTTTCCTTCCTCTGCCTTTTGTTCTTTCCAGGCCCTCAGCCTGTCGGATGACCTGACCGGTACCCACACTGGGGAGGGGATTCTACTTTACAGAGTCCATCAATTCAAGGGCTAATCTCATCCAGAAACCTTCATAGACACACCCAGAAACACAGTTGAATCTGCATTGCCAGATGTTCAAAAATGCAGAATGATGATGGTGATGATGACTCCATCTCAGTAAAACTCTTATTACAGTACTTTGTATGGCAGCAGTGGGGGAAGTGTTGCCCTATTATATTTGCTTTTCCTCAAAGTCCCTTCAAATGTTAAGATAGAGCCATTCTTGTCTTCTTTTTAGACATCACCTGAGTTTCATCTTGAGAGCCCTTCATAGCCCTGTTACAGTCTAGGAATTCCTAGAAGAAAGATTCAGATTCAGAATGTTGGAACTCCTGCCCATCCTTTTGCTAAATAAATACATAGGTTTCAAAGAGCCATAGGGCTCTCCTACAGCTTTCCCCAAACACAACAGATCAGAACAAACCTAAGAAGAAAAAAGCCTTGCACCTCCTTCTGATTGCAAAATTTTGGAATCAAGAGACCTGAGCTGAAAACTCAGGCTTGCTGCCAAGTAGTTCTCAAACTTCAAGCAAAACTGGTAAAGGTTTGACATTGAACAGATGTGGATTAAAAACCCAGCCCTGCCTCCTCAAAGATGTGTTCCCTTTGGCAAGATCCTGGTCTTCTCTGCTTCAGTGTTCTCAGGTATAAAATGGGATAATAATTCATACCCCACAGGACTGTTGTGAACATCATAAGGAAAAGTATATTTAAAATAAAATGTAAATCTTTTTTTTTAAAAAAAGGGGCACCTGGGTGGCTCAGTGGGTTAAAGCCTCTGCCTTCAGCTCAGGTCATGATCCTGGAGTCCTGGGATCGAGCCCTGGATTAGGCTCTCTGCTCAGTGGGGAACCTGCTTCCCCCTCTCCCTCTCTGCCTGTCTCTCTGCCTACTTGTGATCTCTGTCAAATAAATAAATAAAATCTTTTAAAAAAATAAAATAAAATAAAATGTTTACCATAGAGCTTTGTGTTCAGATTATCAATCAATTTATATGCCCTATGGAGGACAAACATTATTAAAGATAAAACATATAAAATACTCTCAAGATCTAAAATTGTCTATTACCTCTGGGCATTGGACCAATCCATGCAATTGTACAGGTCCACAACTCCAGGGCTATTGACCTTTAAAAGCAATGTGTTTCTATCAGAGCTTAACATATTTAAATTAACCCAACCCAATGATTCTCTGTGTGCATAAGGGTGGAAACTTCCTTGAAATCAATATGCAATAGTCAAATACTGAAATCCATGATACCTGGCTTCTGGGACTCTGTAAAAACACACTCACGGTGAAACAGCTATCCAAGGCATTTATCTTGTTTACACCTTCCCTCCCCCCTGGCTGAGATACAACTTTGTCAATACACAAATAGTTTTGGATCAACTCAAGTGTAATCTGCCCCATGGCCAAGGTTATGCTCTTTATTTTAATGTCAGAATGGGAGCTGATGAGACCACTGTGGTCCTTCCGTTATCTTAGTTATAGAGACGCATTTCATTTTAATTCTTTCTTCTAAATCAATGTTTGCCACTGGTAGTTCATATCAAAATGACTTTGGGGACTTTTCCTGGTTTTGTCTTCCTTTTCTCAAATCGATGGGTGTGAAATGGTGGTTCAGGCATGTGCATTTGGAAAAGGCTCCACCTATAAATTTGACAGGCACCTCTGATTAAGAGCCCCTCTTGAAATTGAATTGATCTAATCCTTGTAAATGGCTTTATAAAAGGAAAAAAAAATCAGTTACAATCTCACTCAGCTTCCTTCATAATAATTTTATGTTGTATACCTTGGCAAAATCTTTAATTTTCAGATTTTGTTACATCAGTATCATTTTACTCTTGATTAACCATAAAAAGTCAGAATTAAAAATTACAGCACTGTAGAATCAAAGAAACAAGAGAATACTACAGGGTACTACACCTGGGAGGGCTGCCATTCAAGGCTGTCCCGTAGCCAGTCTAACACTAGTAGCCTCATGCATGTATGAAACTTCTCTGACAGTGGCACAGGTAGTAGAGAGGGTAAGGGGTTTTTTCAAAGTTCATGAGCTGTTCTTTTCTCCCAGAGAAAGAAGGAAAGGAGAGAAATAGCCCACATGTGGTTAGAAGCCTTAGTCACTATGCTGTTTTTAGAATTTTTAAAAATATCAAGTTAGAAATAAAAAGGAGTCAACAACTAGCAGCTAGTCAAAACCATCTGTTTTGTTTGCATAGATAAAGTCTGTAAGTGATATATATATATATACACACACACACACACATATATATCTCACTATATATAATATATATGCATATATTTGTATATATGTGTATATATATGATATACATAGCAATATATATAATAGATATAATGCACACATATACATATCATGGGTGTGACAAATACTTATATGAATAAATATATATGTGGGTTTATCCTCTTAGAATAAAGCCACTTTTAGAATTTGAGAAGTTCAGAGACTAAGCAACTCTATTGTGCACAATTGACATACCTAAACTGCATCTGTTAGATTTTGTGATTTTATAAATACAAAATCATCACCACGATCAAAACAATGAACTTACCCATCACTCCAGAAAGTCTCCTCATCCTTCTTTGTAATCTTTTTTTCCGGGAAATCACTGATTGACTTTCCGTTAAAATCCATTTTCTTGAATTATATACGATTCAGCCATATAGTAAGTACTCTTTTAATTTGTCTTTTTTCATTCAGCATAATTATCTTGAGATTCATTTAGACTGTAGTATGAATCAATAGTTCGTTCTCTTTAATGCAGGTAGTATTATATTGTATGGATATACTGATTTGTGTATCCATTCATCAATTGACAAACATTTGGATTGTTTCCAGCCTTGGGCTATTACAAATAAAGCCACTCTAAATATTTGTATATATCATTGTTTGGCTATGTGCTTTCTTTTCTCTTGGGTAAATACCTATGAGTAGAAGAGATGGTTAAAATGGCAGGTGTGACTATAACTTCTTAAGAAACTTCCAAATAATTTTCAAAAGTGCATCATTTCTCAATCCCATTAGCAGCACACGAGAGTCCTAATATGTCCACATTCTCACCAGTACTTGGTATGGTCAATCTTTTTAACTTAAGCCACTTTAATTACACATACATATTGGTAGCTCATTATGGGTTTAATTTGCATCTCCATAATAAAAAATTATGCTGAACTTCTTGCCATGGGCATATTTGCCAACTAAAAACATTCTTTGGTAGAATGTCTGTATAAACCTTTTATCCATTTTTTAGTATTGGGTTATTTGTTTTCTTATTATGTTTTAGAATTTTGTTATGTATCCTGCATGCAAGGCCTACAACAGATTTGTGATTTGCAAATATTATTTTTTTCCTAATCCATGGCTTGTCTTTTTATCTACTAAATAGTGTTTCTTAAAGAACAGAAGTTTTTAATTTTGATAATCTATTTTTTCCTTTATAGACCTTAATTTGTTGTAATGCTAAAGAATCCTTGCTTGACCCAAGATCCCAAGTGTTTTCTTCCATGTTTTTTTTTCCATTTTTTATTAGAAATTTTATAATTTTATATTTATGTCTTTAAGCCATCTTAAGCTACTTTTTTATACAGTGTCAGGTATGGATTTAGTTTTACTTTTTGTTTGCTTATGTGTTACCAGTGGGAGAGTCTGGATTGCTTGAATGAGGTCTCTGATACTGGATTCCCCATGAAAAGATATAGGTGTGGGCACCTGGGTGGCTCAGTTGGTTGAGCGGCTGCCTTCGGCTCAGGTCATGATCCCAGACTTCCAGGATCGGGTCCCGCATCGAGCTCCCAGCTCCTTGGGGGAATCTGCTTTTCCCTCTGACCTTCTCCTCTCTCATGCTATCTCACTCATTCTCCCTCAAATAAATAAATAAAAATTTTTAAAATTGGAATAAAGATAGCCAGAAGGAAAGCAAGTGCAAAGCATTTATTAAACCCAAAGTACACTCTCAGGGTGGGAGAGAGGGCAATTTTAAAGAGATGGAATTGGCTCTAAGTTGTTCTAGGATTGGCTATTTGTTGAGGTTACTCTGGGTTGGGAGGGGCTGTGACCACAGTGGGGTGGTCTCTAATGGAAGATGCTTCCAATCATTTGTAGATCTCCTCTCACAAGTTGGTAGGGTGAAGTTTTGACCTTACAAGGTTTATACCAGAACCAGTGGCAGCCTTTCTCCTGTGGGGTGTGTGAAGGGGTGGCTGTAACCTTGATGCAAGTTCATTATAATGTGTCTAGGTGTTCCCTGGGGTTAGAGGTGAATAAGGACAGAGCATGCTCTATACCTGTGGCTCTTGATCTGCCAACACCAAGTTCTGGAAAGTCACAAGGTCAGGATGCTGTGCCTCCCCACTGTCCCCCAGCTTCTAATGTGTAACCTATTTGTCACTACCCTTGCCTCCAGTTCGTCACTATCATTCCCACCTCAAGGATTTGGGACTCTGTTTTGTAGGGTTTCTTCCACGACTCCGATCCGGATTTCTCCTACCATGTGCATGCTCATTGACTTTAGCACCATTTGTCAAAAGAAACATTTTGTTTCCCTTGGATTAGTAGGAAGAAATTTTTAAATTAAGATGTATTAAAGTAAAGCAGATTATACCAAATGAGTTTAAACTTCACTTTGGGAAAAAAAAAAAATACCTTGATTATTGATGAGAGATTTTGCTCTCACTCTCAGTCACAGTTGATCTTAAGCACAATGGAAGAACTGAAATGTGAAATACAAAGCAAATCAAACAACACAAATGGATTTGGAGTTCATTTTGAACCTGTGGTCGAGCTAATCCACCCAACTGATCCCCACCTAATTTTTACTGTCTGTGTTCCTTATCATTTAGTAAAATATTTACCTATTTTGGATAGTGGATGGTAGCCTGTTGCTGAGGATTAGACTTCCTACGATATTAACTTCCCTTTCAAGGCATAAGTCCCTAAATTGGAGTAACTACATAATGAAGCCAAATATCAGAGTGTTATGAAGGGATTGTTCTCTTGGACAGAAATCTACCCATATTGAGCTTCATTCTGCATATGAACGACACAGCCCAACCAGTCAAAAGATTTCCTTCTACTCAGTCTATTTTGAGAGGATAAAATATATGGTATATGGTATATGGTATTTCTATTATGCAAATTTGAAGATCTGTGATGGCTATATTGTATCTTTCTATTATTTAATATTTCATCCTAATCTATAGACATGGAGTGATATTTGAAGTAAAATATTATAATAATTATTAGATTTTACTTTATACAAATAAAGATACTTTAAATTAAATTACTCTGCCTTCTTTTTATGAATACAGATAAAAGCCTTAAACATAGTATGACTTGAACTGATAAATAAAATGAGAGAAAACCCGACATGACTTTGATGATCATAACCACTGATGCTGGAAAATTAATTTTGAGGATCTACCAAGAAAGCTCCAGCTCTCACACAAAGCAAACACTTATGTGCACCTATGTGCACAAACACACACACGCACACATGCACACACAAACCAGAGAAGTCACTACTTCTGCTTTGCCAAGAAAAAGCATGTTTATTGCTTTATAAACAGTTCACCAAGTTTGCATAAAGCACTGTCTTGTCTGAAGTTCCTCACATAAACTTTTATTTTGCTGTTACTGTCTGTATACATTTCCCTTGCATAACTTCTGAGACTTGCAGGTCAACATAATCACCAAATGTGGGTATTAGGTTTGGAAGTAGCAGTCTGACATGGTACCTACTGTTACATCTATTCTAAGGATGATGGACAAAGTGTGTTTTTTATTAGTTTCTTACAATCTTGATTTTTTTTTTTTTTCCACATTGTAGTAAAACAACTAGAACCAATCCTGGGTTCTTCTGTTTCACAAGGTATGTAACTCATTCAGGATCTGTCACATTTATGAACAGTTATAATGGTACATTGGGACATTTGTATTCAATTTAGAGAGGGAGTGCTATGGTCCAAATGTTTGTATCCCTTCAACTAATGCCCAGTGTGACAGTATTTAGAAGGTGGGGCTTTGGGAGGAACTCAGATCTTAAGGGTGGAGCCCTCATTAACAGAATCAGTGCCCCATAAAGAGACCCACAGAGCTCCTTAGCCCCTTTGACCACATGAGAACACAATGAGAAGATTTCAAGCTGGAAAATGTCCTTATCCCATCATGCTGGCACCTTCTTCTCAGACTTCTAGGCTCCAGAACTGTAAGAAATAAATTTCTGCTATTTATAAGATACTCAGTCTGTAGTATTTTGTTGGAGCAGTCAGAGCAGGCTAAGATGGTGAGTGGGTGCAAGTGTCTGCATGTCTTCCTGTCTCTATGAACATATCTAATAATATAATACACTCCCACATTTGTGGACCAGGTAAGATCTGAATAACTAACTGTATGAGGTAAGGCTCACTTGCTGTGACCTCCCAAATCAGCATGTGTTATCTGATTATGCATTTATCCATTCGTCAGTTGACAAACATTTGGGTTGTTTCCAGCCTTGGGCTACTACAAATAAAGCTACTGACATCACACTTGGTTGTAAATTATCTCTTTAACACTTTTTAGAAAGTCTGATCCTAAAAGTACTATGAATGCTATATTCTATTCCCCTCATATGTAATCTATAGTGCCTGATATGTAGTAGGTACATATAAGTATGCATTGAGTGAGTAAGTATCTATGAAAAATCAAGTATGAACAATTCTAGTATAACATTAACTTATTATATTATGTAGCAAAAGTTTTGAATGCTTCTGAATATTTGCCAACTGGACCAGATTGTAGAGATACAGAGAAAATAAGACACAATATCTGATGTCAAAGAGCTTAGAATCAATTTAAATTTAGTTAATTATAAAATATTTACTTTAATGTAATTTTAGAAGCAAAGATCAATAATTATTACTCATAAGTTGGCTCATATTATATATTTTTGTTAAGTTTTATAGATCATATCCAATATCATAGCCCTGTATAATTCTTTACCACACCAGCTTATTACCACTGTCTTCTATAAGCCAAAGGGCTTTATAGGGCTCAAGCTCAGTTTAGCTCCATCAAATGTAAATATAAATATAGGTAATGAGATTTAAAGCAAAAGGAGTAGTGGCATAAATGCTTATTAGTTTCTTTCCCTATTAAATCTCAGCACAATAATTTTTAAATGCTCATTTTTCTAATGACAAAAATTACTCCCAGTTAACCTACCTTCATTTTACAGGCAAGTAATAAAATTGATTAAAATCAAGTGAGATCATGATTGATTATAATCATAATCAGAGAAGAGCTTCTGGCCTTTATTTATTATTGAGCCATTCATGAGAGTATACACAGTAATGACCCCAGTTAATGTGAACTCCTCAGGGACAAATACTGGACAGTGCCTTGTTTTGTGCATTGGTAACCAGTGTGAGCTCCATTCATGCCTTTAACTTGACTTTTAAATAGACAATCCAGACTAATCAGTCAAGTCTTAAAACTCAAGTGCAGGAGGCAGAGCTCAAATATTGTTTAGAACATCAGTATCATGGGGCACCTGTGTAGCTCAGTGGATTAAAGTCTCTGCCTTTGGCTCAGGTCATGATCCCAGGGTCCTGGGATTGAGTCCCTCGTTGGGCTCTGTGCTCAGCAGGGAGCCTGCTTCTTTCTCTCTCTCTGCCTGCCTCTCTGCCTACCTGTGATCTGTCTCTCTGTCAAATAAATAAAAATCTTAAAAAAAAAAAAAGAACATCAATATCATGATTGCTTCATAAAGGCTGGGTTTATAGAAAAGGGAAAATTGAAAACAGCAAAATTTCAAGATTGAGGGAAAGAGTGTCCTAGAAGTACAGAGTCAGAACACATCTGGAAGAGCATGGTCATTGCTTACGTTGCTTCACTGTCCCTATGGCCACCCTTCAAAAAGGTGCTATGACTTGTGAGCTTCACAAAGTGCGTTATGGACACAGGCAGAATAAAATCACAGGTCTTTTAATTCCTTGTTCAAGATCCTTTCCAATAGAAGCTTTTGTAAAAAGCCCATGCTATTGCTTCAAAAAAACTGCCTCCTTTTAGGTCTAAAACTGATTGCAAAATAAGTTCCCTCTCCAACACATCCTGAGAACTGAGAACTTGAAATCATATGGAGCCTATATTCATAGAGCCCCGCTCCGAAGAATATTCAGTGGAGGGGGCACTGACACAAAAGCAAATCAATGTTAATGCTATTATGTAGCTGACTTATAATTTTAGTACCAATAGTGGGGTAATGAAAAGGAATTTCAAGGTGCGTGAATAAAAGAAACTCTTAAATCTATCAAGCATTCTGCTAAGTGTTCCTTAACTTGCTACTTGTGAAACAAATTCAATTTGCCACTTCAGTTCTACCAAAGTGTCATCTATTCTCTTCTCCATTTCCCCACCATACTCTTTTCTGGGTAATTATCAATTTCTATGGGGCTTCAGGTATCACCAGTTGGATTATGGCTTTTCACATGTATATTTCTATCCCTCTTCTTATAAATTTTCTTTCCAGACTCAAATGCATTGAACTCTCCTACCTAGAATACCTACAAGTGCCTCAAGTTAAACATGTTAAATATTAAGCACATTATCATCTCCTTTCCAAGCCTTCTTTTCCTTGCATTTCCTAATCATTTTGATAGGACTATTACCTGACACTTCTGCTATCACCTTATGCTTCACATCGATTCACACTTTTTAAATCTAGCTTTACATGGCTCATAGGGGTGTCCCTTGTCTTTCCTCACTACCACCTCTACACAACACCTGGAATTCATCCACTTCCTATTGTGTCTCTTCATTTCCTGCCCATTTCTCACACAGCTTGGAGCTGAGGTGATCATGTCATGATCAGGAATATTCTAGAGCTCTTAGGTTGGTAAAAGGCCCTTTGCAATTGGTCCTTGACTTTTTTCACTTGCCTCATCTCACATCAACTTCAGTCATCCTGTACCTCAGCCACTGTATAATTTTCAGCTGCTTTTGAACATAGTTGGTCCTACATGCTTATGAGCATGTTTGATAAGTTACATATCTCCTTTCATGTGCTGAAATCCTACATATTCTACAAGATTTGGTTCTCTTGTCTTCTCCATAAAGCCTTCATTTGACCCTCCAAAGACAGCTAGAAGAGCAAGTCTCTCTCTCTTCTATGTTTCCATAGCAATCTGTTCATATTCTGTTCTATTCATATTCTATTGTGGCACTTACCAATTGTACTCTAGCTTTTGTATGTCTAGCTTTTCCAAATACTGTGAGCTCTCTTAATCAAAACAACCATAGTGTGTAGGGACCTGGTAACGTGGGTTTTCCGAGCAAAGCAACAAAGATGAACAAATAAATGCACACATGAATGAGGGAGTAATGGGCAAATCAAACACAGCACCCTGATTTCTTATCTCAGGCACAGATTGCAGTAATATACCTAAACCTGGCACTATAGAAGTAGCCATATATGGGATATAATGCTAGGCAATCAAAAGGGCGCTTGCCTATAGATACCAGCCTGTGAGCTCTTTGATACTTGCAATTGTTTTAAAGTAGGACAAAAGTATTCATTATATAATTAGGAAGCAGGTAAATTATAAAATACTGCAGTCACTAACCCATAGCACTGTGTGGAATAAGAGGTCACTAACATTGAAGTTAATTTTGTCCCTTGTAGAGCATTTCTACAGATCCAGTCTGCCTGAGTGTAAAATTCAACTCAGCTATTTAGTTAAATAGTTATTTACTATTTAACCAATAGGTAGATCTCTCTGTGATGTTATTTTCTCATATGTGAAATGGGGATTATATTAATTGGACTATTCTAGAAGTGTTATAATAATAAAACTCAGTAAGTTAATAATGCATGTATAACGCTTGCAGGGGTACCTTGTACTTAGTTTATGTTTTATAAATTTTAATTTATAATTGACATCAGGACATCTCTGGAGGAAAATGTGTGGTAATAGAATGAGTTCTACTAGAGGATAGGGGAACTTCTACAAAGGGGAATGTGTCAAGGAAGTTAGAACTGGCCTGTCAAATGTAATTTTTTCCCTGGATTGTATTTGCATGTCTATTAAAATTTATACTTTAGCACAAAAATGATCATATCGTTTAATTTTCAGATAATAGTATGATTTTCTAAAAATTTTTAATTAATTATTTATTTATTTTTACATTAAGAAGGCTAAACATTGGTGGAAAATGAGCAAGACCCAATTTTTAGGAAACAAAAAACAATGGAGAAGGAGTTAGGATACATTCATTCACACCTGAAAGGAAAAGCTGCTGTTAAAACATAACAACAAAACCTATAAGGAGAGATGGATAATAGGAAGGAAAATACCTAAGGGTAGCTCTCTGCAAGTGGGGGAGAGGGAAGAGCGTTATTAAAAATGTCAAACTTTGGAGTGTAAAAGATAAAAATGGATTAATAATATTGAAATTATTTTCAGAGGATAAACTCAAATGCTTTTGGCCGTCGACTAGGCCGACTTTAGTTACATGGATTTCAGAGCCAGAAAACAGCCTTTCATTTAGTTCTTATTCCTCCACCATGCTCTTTACACCGACTAACGGAAGAAACAAGACATAGAATCTCTCTTTGTATCACAAGATGAAAATAGTTGGACAAAAGACTAAGCCCATGTCCTATGTTTGTGTTCATTACACATAGGAAAGCCTTTCAGGGAGCAAATTGGTCTCTTTTTGGATTCTTGTTATTCACACAATTCAGAGTGATCTGCTATTGTTTCATCCCATAAGAGGTAGATCCGCAGGAAATTATAGCAAGGTTGGAAAACATATAGAAATATAATCCATATAATAGTTTTCCAATGTATAATAGTACATAGGCATAACATATGCAATATGATACATATTAAATACAAAAATCTGAAACATATGAAGGTAAAAATGTGGCAAATCAAAGTAAAAACAAAAAAAAGTTGTAAAAAATAAAAACAAAAATTCAAGATACATCAGCTGTTTGGGACTTGTCCGAACAGGGACATCTGTGACATATTATCTTAGATAATACAATAATGGATATTTACGTTTATAAACTTATGATCTCATGATAAATTTAAACTATAAAGAAATTATGCAAAATATTTGGGAAAGATCTCTTTTTATTGTTTTGTATTGTCTCTATGGAAAATTCACCTACATGAAACAATTCTTTTGAGGACAGTGATGGAAAAATGTGGCAGTACTATATTTAGCGGTAGTATTATAATGATGGCAAGATTGTCAGTTGCCTTTCTCACATTCTAAGTAGTCAAAAAGACCTAAGCTGCTTCTGATCTCCTATTATGGCCAGTTTTAACAATGAATATTAGCTTAGGCATTACTTAAAAAACAAAGACATTAGGAATTATTATTTTGAAATTCCTAAATCCTGAAACTATTAAATTTAATTCAAACAAAATTAATTGAAATTAAATAATGATAAAAACATCAACTATTAGTACTAGTATACCTTCTAATAATGAAGACCTTCAAAATATTTAAGAGAAAACCTAATTGATTATACTAAGAGGAAGGAACCTACTTTTCCCCATTTCCCCAACCTATAAATGTTTCCTCTCATTCAACACAATGAGCCCGGGTCCCAAGGAACCCATTGAATTATTGGAATCAAGCAAGCAATTTTTGGAGGCAAAGGATAGTTAAAACGGCTCTTGCAAATCTGTACTGTGGGCTAGGTATGGCTAAAACAATTCATCTAAGCTTCATCCACAGAACATGAAAGTTTTCTCTGAAGCTTCCTTATTATTCACAAATCCATTAATAAAACATACTAAATGATGAAGCTAAAATGATGGTTAAATGTTTACAAAAATCCCTACTTTTCTTTGATCAAATGGCTAGACGACTTTTCCAAACTCTTTTGAGATGGTAAGCTCCATGTGACTAAGTTTTCCCCAAAGGAACACAACCAGCCATGTTTTTGCCAAATCGTCACATGGGAGCTATACCATGCCCTTTTCCTCCCTCTGGAAATACAGACCATGGCAAGGTCTTACACAGGGAATGGCTGCGTGGCAAAGCCAAAGGAGCTTGGATCTGTGCCTGATCCTGTGGGGAGAGCTCTTCGGCAGACATGAACACCACTCCATCACTCCTATCTGAGTGAAAATAGCTGTTGTGTTAACCATTGACATTTAGTGTTTATATGTTATAATTCCCTAGCTTACTTTACCTAATTTGAATGTTTATTTATTTTTTTTAAAGATTTTATTTATTTATTTGACAGAGATCACAAGCAGGCAGAGAGGCAGGCAGAGAGAGAGGAGGAAGCAGGCTCCCTGCTGAGCAGAGACCCCCGATGCGGGGCTTGATCCCAGGACCCTGGGATCATGACCTGAGCTGAAGGCAGCGGCTTAACCCACTGAGCCACCCAGGCGCCCCCCTAATTTGAATGTTTAAATAAAGAGTTTGGGGTTAAGTAAACCTAGCTTTCAATCCCCACTTCCAGTTTATTAAATATGTGGTTTGAGGGAAGTCGCTCATACTGCAAAGACCTCCATTGCCTAATCTTTAAAAAGGAGAAAATAATACTCCATACCTACTTCAGAGTCTTATTGAGATAACATGGAATACTCTTTCTTTGAATTTTAAAAGGGATGATATATGATAAAATATTTAACGCAGTGCCTAACAAAATATTTAACCAGTAGGACTTTTTATAATTAGTTTGGCAATTAGGTACCGTAAGTACTATTCCAGGAAGAGAAAATAAGTATCTGAATATCTTCTAAGGCTATACATCTAAGTACAGAGTCTGTCCTTGAAATAATCCAAATAGCAATTAAGTTTTCTCTACAAGAAAACTCCTTAAACAAGGGTATCCTTATAGGATGATATATTTAAAGATTTTTAAATTCAAAGATAGGACATCATATTTAATCCATCACATTTAATTCCTGAAGTTAAGGAAGTAGGACTATCTCTGTGGGTTACTTAATGCTGAAATGCACACACACACACACACACACACACAAATATACACATACACACCACCTATTTATTTAATGAAGATTTTTTTCCAAGAAGACACCCATATTCTACATCATTCAGTGAAGGTAAAATGACTCAAAAGAGATCAGAGAAAATAGTTACTTCACTGTTCATATGAAGAGGATCTGTAGAAAACATTCAAGGTTTATGAGAATGAAGCCCTAATTCTTATTTGGGTTCTATTTGTTCCACAAATAAACAAAACAAAAACAAACAAGACAAAACAAAACAAAACAAAACAAAAAGCAGAAAGAAAGAAAGAAATATATAGAGTGTAAAGGCAAAAATGACATCCCATACCATACTTATATTGATAATACTTTTAAACAACCATTTTCATAAATGAGATTGTCAACATTATAGTTTTATAGCTTTTTAGATCTCAAGTACCCTGGAATTAGACTCAATGAAAGAAGAATGAAATAAGCAAGACCTTTCTCTTCTTCTTCTTCTTTTTTTTTATACCTTTCAACAATAAATTGTAACTTGTCTTTGTCTAGATTTTTCTTTAGTTGTATTAATGCCATTTTGGATTGCAAAATTTTTATCCCACCCTACCAGCTCCCCCTCCCACCACTTTGCTTTTCTTTCTTCACCATTGTTCCTCTAAACTACAAGACCATCTGTTCACTTGGCAGATGCAAGTCAGTTCTATAATTGTTGTCATTCTTAGCATAGTGCAAACCCTGCACAATCCAGAGGACGAGAAGTACTACATTCATGAGTTAGCCAAATGTATATTGTTGTCAAAATTACTTGTCAAAACGTCAAAGGGAACAATATTTGATTTTCAAAGCACAGCATACATCTACCCAGATTACAATATGAGCGCCCTATTATGCTGTTACTTATGCAATGCATCATTCAGATTTTGACTAAAGTAAATGGCATGAGCTCTCACAGGCTCTGATTTCTATTGTGTAAAGGAGTATAGGAGTTAGTTACAAAATCCTTTGTTCGAGCAGTGAATTGAGAGGTTTTTCTGAAGTAAATCAAATACATACATTTGGAAGACAGGCATTTCTGATGTGAATGTACTTCATTTTTGAACAACTCCGATATATGATAATCAAGATTTAAACATAAAACGTATATAATGCATTCAAATGTGGACTTGGAGGATTGTCAAGAGGAAAAGCAAAAAGATATTGTATTAGGTTCTACTGCTGCTGTAACAAATTACCACAAGCTTAGTGGCTTGAAATCACACAAATTTATTTACGTTTTTGGAAATCAGGAGTCCGGCAGGGGTCTCACTGGACTAAAGGTCTCAGCAGGGCTTCTTTCCTTTCTGGAGGCTCTAGCAAAGGATTCATTTTCTTGCCTTTTCTAGCTTCTAGAGGCCACCCCACTCCTTAGCTGTTGATTTCTTCTGTTTGCAAAGCTAGCAACAGCGTGTCATCTCCTGGGCTTTTCTTCCTAGACACATGCCCTTCTCTGCCAATAGCCAGGAAAGCTTCTCTGTTCTTAAAAAAATCATGTGATTAAGATGAACTCACCTGGATAATCTAGGTTAATCTAAACAGCTATCATGGCTTTGTAGTACCTCTTTTACAAATGACAAATGAAAAACACCCAAGAGGGGTGCCTGGGTGGCTCAGATGGTTAGACATCTGCCTTCTGCTCAGGTCATGATCTCCAGATCCTGGAATCAAGCACCATATTGAGCTCCTGGCTGGCTCAGCAGAGAGCCTGCTTCTCCCTTTCTCTCTGCCTCTCCCCCTGCTTATGTGTTCTCTCTGTCTCCCTCTCAAATGAATAAATAAAATATTTTAAAAAAAATAAGAAGAAACATCCAAGAGGTTACATTAGCTCAAACTCAAACATTGAAAAAATGAAACTGTAACTCCAACATTCCAATTTACTGCTCTTATAAGTAAAATAAACCATTTCTCTTTATTATTTCATGTGATTCTTCTTGCAAACAAGAAATAAACCAAAGGATTCCTCTAAAAAATATTTCTATTTCATAGATCTTACAGCAGAAGTAAACTATGATTTGATAATACAAATCAGTTATAAGTACAACTTTTCAGCAAGGCACAGACCACCCAGAGTTAGAGTAGGTGTTTAATTAAATCATACACATCGTTGACAACAATGATGATGTCATATCACAACACCTTTCCAGAGACTCTGAAACCTGCTTTTAATTTCTAACTGATTTATGAAGTACTTTGAATAGACACACAGTGAAGATAGTTGAGTAAGAAACCAACCAATTAGAATGTCTGTACAAACACTAAGTGGCAACTTCAGGCTAAATGCGGAGCTAGAGGCTGCAGGTAAAGGAGAATTAGGGCATGGAACTACTCTGAATCAGCTCAGTGTTATTTATAGATATACCTGTTTCCCAACATGGGAAATTGAAATAATGTATACATAAATTTTGTATCATGTGTTCTCACAGATTCTCTAGAAAGAGAAGAGAATCAAGGAGGGAGCAGTTAACACGGAAAGGAAGAGTGCAACACTTAAGATTGATTTTGAAGGCTAATCAGGATTTTGAACATTCAGATAAGTAGCAATAGACTTGCCTTTATTTTCTCAGAAACCATAAAATGCTATCTGTTTAATCAAATAAAAAAATATCTAGCATAATTAGCCTCTAGGAGACTTACATGCCTCACATCATATTTTCCCCAAACTTTTCTTCTGTATTTAAAAGTGTTAAGTCCAGGGCACTGGTGGCTCCTGAGCTGGGTGGCTCAGTGGGTTAAGCAGCTTCTGCCTTTGGCTCAGGTCATGATCTCAGAGTCCTGGGATCAAGCCCCACATCGGGTTCTCTGCTCAGCAGGGAGCCTGCTTCCTCCTCTCTCTGCCTGCCTCTCTGCCTACTTGTGGTCTCTTTCTCTCTCTCTTTCAAATAAATAAAATCTTTAAAAAGAAATAAAAGAGCAAGTCCAAATAAACAAATAGATAACTAGTCTGAGGAAGAACAGCAGCACACTCTACAATCAGGCCACAGGATTGCTTTCCCTTATGAGCGACCTTTACCTTTTGAGCTGCATGTGTGAGGATATAAGGCCCTCAGAGACAACTTAACTCCCATATAGAATATAAGCTTTAGCTCTGGAGAATCTCAAAACAGATGCCCCTTAATAAATTGTTGACTTGTTTTCAAAACCTGCTAAGGCATCTCAAAACCAGGTACTGTCACTGGGGAACATTCAATAAATAATGATGTCATTAGTGATGGCTAAGATGTTATGGAAAGTACCAATATCTCAGTATTTATTCAAGTATTCAGTAAACATTTATTAGGCTACAACTATTTGCTGGTTTATTAGGTTGCATTTATTAGGTTACAACTATAACCTTCTGTGTTTTGAAGAATTGAACAAAACAAACTGTCCATTCTCTAAGGAGAGATGAATATATGATAAGGCAGATGATAGAGACTGTTATAAAGTTAAAAGTAAAAGGTAATAGAGAAATGGCATAGTGGCGCTGTTACACACAGGATTTCTGGGGATCTATTCCAACCCCATGGTTGAGCACAGAACGGAGAAAAGTGAATGAAGAAGTCTTGCAGAAAGAAGTAAGTACAAATGCCATAGGGAAAGCCATGTACAAGGTTTCTGATATACGTCAGGGAGAGCAATGAGGCAAGAACTGGGCAAACAGAATTGCAGGAGATGAGTGCTGGAAGCTTCTATGTAGGTTACTGCTGGATTTTGTTCTGACTGCAGTGGGATGTTACTGGTGGCATTTATTTATTTATTTATTTATTTATTTATTTATTTATGACAGAGAGAGATAAAGAGAGAAGGAACGCAAGCACAAAGGAGCTGGGGAGGGAAAAGCAGGCTTCAGTTCATCAGGGAGCCTGATAAGGTCTGGATCCCAGGCTCTGGAATCATGACCTGAGCCAAAGGCTAACGCTTTACGACTGAGGCACCCAGTGCCCCTATTAGTGGATTTAAAGATATTATTTACTTATTTGAAAGAGATCACAAGTAGGCAGAGAGGCAGGCAGAGAGAGAGATAGGAGGAAGCCGTCTCCCTGCTGAGCAGAGAGCCCGATGTGGGACTCGATCCCAGGACCCTGAGATCATGCATGACCTGAGCCGAAGGCAGTGGCTTAACCCACTGAGCCACCCAGGCACCCTATTAGTGGATTTTAAACAAAACTCTGACATGATCTGACTTACATTTTAGAGATTTTTCTAGCTTCCCTTGTGCAATGAGTGTAAACAGAAAGATCATTAGAGACCCACTGCTGTGCGCAAGTGAGGAATAAGTATGGCTCCTCCATCCATAGGACTTTGCAAACTGGTTAAACGGAAAATTTATTCCTGTCCTTTTTCAAAATGAAGATTGTAGATATATCTGACTTAGAGTAAAATAATTAAAACGTTAAATCCATGTGCCCAACCAAAGCTTGTGGGACTTTGAATAACTAGATAACGATTCTTGAATAACACAGGACGATTAATACTGAAAACTAAAGATGCAAGTCATTACAGTCATAATTTGTAGGACATTGTTTACAAAATGCATATTGATAATCAATGAAGTGTCACACACCTTAATTTCCTTCATTTTAAATACTGGTGCTGAAATGGTCATATTGTTTTAGTAAAAGTACTCATTACCCTATTTGCTATCTGTTATATTTAGTAATATACATGTTAGAAAAATAGCATCTTAAACTTACAGCTCCTATATGTTGCTAAATAATATTTTCAGGTATTAATGTCAGTGTTTTCTTTGGAAAAATCAAGATTCACCAGCTATTCTCATAATGGTCAAAGCCTAAGTCATGACTAACATGTATTTATACATGTAAGATCACATCCAAACATGTACACTTTTAAGTTACTATAAATAAAGTCTTAACTCCATACACTTAAAATCCCCTTTGGATTCTAATGAAATATTTGTGATATTTAGTTTCTGAGCCATATGTACAATCACGTCAACAATTTCTTGGTAACATGGGTAACTTTTTTTTTTTTTTTTTTTTTAAGTTGGGTATCAGTTGCTAAGGTTACAGACTTTTTTTCTCTCTCTGCTATTAACGAGCTATATTGGGTCTGTAACTTGAGTCTCCTGGGCACTCAGAACCTGATTGCCCCACATCTCATTTTCTAGGCTTTCTTTGTATCCAATGCTGAATTTTCAGAATCCTGCCCTGTGTCAGCTGACGCTAGTGCGCTCGCTAAGTGTATACACCCTTGTCCTCAATGAATAAGGGCTTGATTGTGCATTGATTAAAATGGCTTATTTTACTGTTAAAGTAAATTACACAGAAATGGCATTTCCTACCAAACAAAGAAAAATAATACCATAATAACACAAACTTGACACTTCCCTAATGCTTTAATCTGACAATCTCAGCACACTTAACAAATAGCAATTAATTAACCCTTAAAACATTCCTGTCAGGAAGGTCTGATTACACCCATTTTACAAAGGGAATGCTAAGAGGTAACTTAACTTGGATGCAGTTACATAGTTCGCTCATGACAGACCGGAGACCATAACTCAACAGACTTGACCCTACGCTCCCAGGCAGTCAACAAGCAGTCAACAAGTCCTAATCAAGAGAACGTATTACTTGTTTATACTGTGAAAATCCCCATTTTGTAAGAATCCTTGGATGGCTATGCAGACAAAGGCTTTATTATATTCACTCATAATTCTCATCCAGCCTTATCACCAAAAGGAAATAAAACTCGAAAATCCATAAGCGCCTCCTTTCAAGGGTACTGCTGCCTTAAAAAAGCTGTGTGAAATGTTAACCAGTAAAATATGACCAAGGAAGAAATTCGATGGAGGAGTGGAGTACTAGGTCGCCTTATTGGTGAGCTACAAAGTGTAGTAGCAAATGCATTTAAGGACTTGAAATTCCAGATGCGTTTACACCCATGTCTTAAAATACCAGGAAGAGAATACGTTTTCTTGGGATTCACACACACAAGCAAAATTAGCCTATGAAGAAGATGTGAAACCATTTGGGAACACGACTCTATACATCCATCCAGTTGGGATGCTCTATTTTGGTTAGCAATACATTTAGGGACTTCATGGCCAGTCACGTGGCTTCATCAAAAGCTGTGTCTGCGGTGGAACTGGATCCCACCGCGTCCGTGAGGATGGTGAGCATCACACTGACAAGATAGCTTCTAAGCCTGTAACCACCAAACCTCAGCTGGTTCCTGACATCAAGCGCAGAGAGCCCACATCTTTTCCCTTCTCATGCTATTCCAGGGAACATAAACTAATCAAGGCCCTCATTGAAAGTTACGTTTCCTCAGAAGTGTCTTTAACGAGAATCTGATTTTCGTCAAGGCATCCCCCCACCCCAACCCACCCCACCCCTCACCCACCGCCCCGGGACTCCAAGCTTCTTGAAGCCGTGAAGGATCAACAACTGACTTGCATTGAGGTCATTATCATAAACGCGCAATGACAAAATATGCTCAAACGTTGTCTTTCCTCTCCTTGACCACACTTATCCTTCTCCCTCGGCCTGAGGGGATTAGCTCTCATGCCTCTACAGGATTTTGATTCCCAGGTATTTTCCTGTTCACCAACCCGATTCTAGGACCTCAGCTTCAGGCCATTGGCAGCCCAAACCCAGCCATGGGAACCCTGTTCTCTCCCGCGTCCCATATTCTCTCTCATTCTTCTGAGGCTGTGGATGCAGCTGCTGTTGCACTCTCCGACCCCACTGTGGATGTTCTGTTCCTTTTTCTTAGCTCTTGCTCTTCCATTCCATGACGTTTCATTAAATACTTGTTAATCCTCTTTTACAGGGCAGGCTCTGAATTATGCTATGTGGATTGAGCGGTAAAGCTATCAGAGGCGGTGCTTTCCAGCAGCTTATAGTTTAGTGGCATCTCAAATGTGTTCGTTCACTCATCAGAATACAAGCTCAGAGCATGTACAATGTGTTAGGAACGCAGAGAGGAGGGTCACACAGTTCTTTACAGGAGAGCAGTGGGAAGGAGTCAGGGTAGAATTTCCACATCTAAGTGACTCCACAAGGGCTATGGTTATGCAGCCTTCTGATATGATGATAAAATCCCAAGCCATCTCATATGAACTAATACAATTTTTTTTCCTTTCTAATTCATAATCCCCTTCATCTAGTACCACAGGACCCTATATTTAGAGGACTTTAAATAAACATGCATTGGGGCACCTGGGTGCCTCAGTCATTTAAGTAACTGGCTTTGACTCAGGTCATGACCTCAGGGTCCTGGGATCAAGCCCCACATTAGTGGGTCCCTGCTCAGTGGGGAGTCTTCTTCTCCTTCCCTTAGACTCATGCTTGTGCTCTGTCTCACTCAAATACATAAATAAAATCTTAAGTAAAGAAGTATATAAGCATGCATTGCTGGAGTGTTCTTGGTGTGACCTTTCCTAATGATGCTGTTAACATCACACACCCCAACGCTCCTCATTTCTCTCATCTACTACATTTTCCCTGCCACTGCTCACCACCTAATTTCCCAAACTTGGGTATTTTGCATTCTGACAAAGAATAAACATTTCAGGAGGACAGGAATTTTGGACTGATTTTCACACTGAGTGTATATGGTAGACAGGACAATTGCAGAGGTATTTGTAGCATAAATAATCGATCCTACCTCTATTTCTGACTTGTACCCTGTCCTGCTTTCCAATTCAGAACTCTTAACACTTTTCAGAGCTACATACGCAGGTTCATTGCATTCTCTTGAACGCAGAGAAAGCAGAACATTAAAAAAAAAAAAAAAGGAATACATAATAATGAATAAATGTAAGCTAGGAAATCAAAGAAAAATAAATCCTTATGGAGAACAATGAATCAGGAGAATGAGTTTTGCTCTTTTACTTAGTCAGAACAGGCATCCACAAAGTCGTGGCATTTTAGTAGATTCGACTGATATAATTGAGTACAATACAAACTAATATTCCTATAAGTTTCCTGAAGCTCTGCCTACCATGGACTTGTGGATTCAGTAAGTCTGGGGTAGGGCTGGAGATTCCACCTTTCTTTTAAGCCCCTAGATGATGGTCATGCTGTGTGGCTGGGGAAGCAAAATAAGACTTATAAACTGGAGAAAAGTAGATTATGAAAAACAGCAATAGGGGCACCTGGGTGGCTCAGTGGGTTAAGCCTCTGCCTTCGGCTCAGGTCATGATCCCAGGGTTCTGGGATCGAGCCCTGCATTGGGCTCTCTGTTCAGCGGGGAGTCTGCTTCCCCCTTTCTCTCTGCCTGCCTCTCTGCCTACTTGTGATCTCTCTCTCTGTCAAATAAATAAATAAAACTCTTAAAAAAAAAAAAAAAGAAAAACAGCAATAATGTTAACATAGCAGCTGAAATTCTTACTGGATACATTTAAAAAGGAAATATAAATTGAGGTCCATGTGAACAATTACTTAATGACCTTTCAGCTTCAAAGGCATTTGGTATATTTTTTAAATAACTTGACTTTATTTATTTCTTAGTCATTATTGAAACATTGAAAATGCAAATTAAAAAGAAAACAAGTGAAACTATTTATAAATTCATCTATTAGAGAACACTTTGGTATATTTACTCCAGTTTATATATTTTTTTTAATCTTAGAATTATTCTATAGGAATTTAAGACAAGTAAGTTTTTTCTAACAATCCTTTAAAATTTAATATGGTAAAAAATTAAAAATAAAATTTTTATTTTATTGATATGTGATATAGCATTCACAATTCAATGTCAATAAACATTAGTCTGCATAAACTTCATATACAATTCAATGTTAATAAACATTAGTCTGTATAAACATCTTTGCCATAGCAACTAACATTTTAATTACTCAATAAATGCATGATCATGATGGGAAAGCAGAAAAAAAAGATAAGCATAAAGAACAAATCAATCAAACTATCACTATCAAAATATAGATGCATATGTAATATATGAATTTGCATCTTTTTATTTTTCTATATGTACTTTCTGACTTAACTTTAATTATAAATCAAGGAACTTACTATATCCAGATTTCTAAGTTTGTTTTTAATTTCTATAATATCATTCTAAGAGGAATAATATTCAATTATAAGAAGCTACTATTCTTATTCAAACATTTATTTTTAGATATTCAGATTGGTTCTAGTTTTGAAAGAAACATCATTAGATTCTGGACACTTTTTTTAAAAGAATACAGTTTTAAAGCTGAAATTGCATCAGCTTATTCATTTTTGACATTTTTGCTCATTTGTTTTCTTTGTTTTTCTTTTTCGTTGTTTTCTTTATTTTAAATATAGTTGAAATTGCCCTTCAGAATTTTTTTTTATTTAAAATTTTCCACCTATGTGTTAGTATACTCTTTCTACATCTTATCCAACAACTGATGTTACTATTTTTTCTAAAATATTTTATTTATTTATTTGAAGGGGGAGGGGCAGAGGGAGATGCAGAGAATATCAAGTGGATTCCATGAAGAACAATGAGTGTGGAGTTCAACAGTGTGGAGTCCAAAATCAAGAGTCAGATGTTTGACTGACTGATCCACCCAGACACCGTGCAATTGTTGCTATTCTTTAAAAATTTTATCAATATTTTAAGTAAAAATGTTGTACTTTTTTTTAAAGATTTTATTATTTATTTGACAGATAGAGATCACAAGTAGGCAGAGAGGCAGGCAGAGAGAGAGAGGAGGAAGCAGGCTCCTCGCCAAGCAGAGTCTGATGTGGGGCTCGATCCCAGGAACCCTGAGATCATGACCTGAGCCAGGGCAGAGGCTTAACCCATTGAGCCACCCAAGCGTCCAAGAATGTTGTACTTATATAAATTAGATTTGTGGGATTATTTATGCTATTTAAATATCTTCATATTTATTAGTCCACTGAAGTTTTCCATTGTTCTCCTATGAACATCAATTGCTTATTTTTTCCTAACAGATTACTTATCTTTTATGACTTAAATTATTAAATTTTTAAGATTTTATGTATTTATTTGTAGAGAGAAATTGAGAGAGTGGCAAGTAGAGGGAGAAACAGGCTATACACTGAGCAGGGAGCCTGATGCAGGACTTGATCCCAGGACCCTGGGATCAAGACCTGAGCAAGGGCAGTTGCTTAACTGACTGAGCCACCTGGGCGTCCCTGATTTACATTATTTATATTGTCTTTAACAAAATGATAATAATTTCCATGTACTGGGCAGTTACTCTGTGTATAATGCTAAGACTGTAATATTTATTTGTTGCTTTTTCCCCTCTGCAGCACCTAATATTGTTCAAATTTACAAATTGGAAAAATCTCTTTATATTATAATATTTACCATTTGCCAGTCATATATGTTGTCATTTTCTCCCAATTTGCATTTATTTCTTTGCCTTGTTAATAATGCCTACTTTTTTATTTTTTCTCCCTCACATAAAGTTACAATAATACATTACACAGACACATCTTTCAATAATTTTGATGCCAGATATGAACAGATTTTCCCAATCTTGAATAAATAAATATTAGCTAAATTTTCTCCTAGTTCTTTTATGATTTAATTTTTTATCTGTAAATTTGTACTCTATTAGGGATTTATTATGGTATTTGATGAAAGAGAATTCTAAATTTTTATATATGAATAATAATGTGTTTGTCTCCAGATCTAGTTTTTCAAATAATCTATCCCCCACTGATCAGAGGTCATCAGCATTATCATACTCATAATTTTATTTATAATTTTTAGTGTTTATAACTCTCTTTTCTCATCTTATATTTAAAGTATAGAAAAGCATATTTGCCAATGTTACTTTTTTCCCCCCAAATTGATTATCATAACATAGAAAAAAGTAGAAATTGCTAAATTTATTCATTAATTTGGAGAAAAATTATACATTTTGATTGTTAATCTTCCAATCAAGAACATGTTTAATCATTATGCTTATTCAACTCTTTTATTCTGGTCAACAGTAACATAACTTTATATAAAAATCATATGTATTTCTCATTTAGATTATTTATACTTTGGGTTGTTATGAATAGCTTCTTTTCTTTCTTTGATTTTTCCTTTTTATGGCCAGTACTTAGCAAAATAACTTACTTTATTTGTAACTTCTATAACTAGCTATCACAGTCAAATCTCTAATTGTATTACCTTTCAGTGGACTTGTTCAGGTTTTTTAAAGTAGAGCATAAATTTCACAAATAATGATAAAATATTTATGTTCTTCTGTCCAATTCTTATTTATTTCATTATCTTGGTTATTATATTGGTTAAAAGTTGGTATATAATGCTGAAGAAGGGGTGACAGCAGACATCTATTATTTATTCATGGCTCTAATGATAAAGTATCTGGAGTTGTGCCATTTGGCTAGTGGTGATGACTATTTGATTGAGGAGGATAATTCTATCACTGAAACGACATTTTCTTTTACTCATAGATTTGTACATTAACTTTTTATAAAATAAAAAATAATTTTTAAACTTAACTGAACATCTTTTTAGCATGCATTGAGATGATAATATATTTTCCCTTCTGGTCCTTGTTATCAATAGATTTTATAAATATTGAGCCACTCTAGGATTCCTGGAATAAATCCTACTTGACTAATAATACATTATTAACCCCTAATTCAAAGTGTTGATTTAGATATTTGAGATGTTAATATTATGTTTAACAACCTTACATTAAATTTATGTGAGGTTAGTTTTTGTTTGCTTTATTATTTGATGTTGATAGATTGATAAGAAAGGTGAATTGATTGAGAAGCTTTCACTTTTTTTCCCAAAAACTTTTAAAATTTCATAAGATAAATCTCTTGGAAGTTTGTTAGAAGTAGCATGTAGTTGTTGCCTAAGGCTGCAGTAAGAAATTACCACAAACTGGGGGGCTTAAAAGTTATTGATTGTTGCAGTTCTGGATGCAATGAAGTCTGATTTTCAAGGTGTTTGTGGGGCTGTGCTCACTGTGAGGGCTCTAAGGAAAAATTTTTCCCTTCTTTCTGGCTTTTGGTGGCTCCCAGCAATTCATGACATTCTTTGGCTAGCAGTTGAATCACACCAATCTCTGTCTCCATCTTTGTGTGGTCTACTTTCCTGTGTAGATAGCTCTTCTTATAAGGACACTCTCATTGAATTTAAGGCCAAACCCTAAACGAATATTACCTTAAATAATCACATCTGTAAAGGCCCTATTTCCAAATAAAATTATGTTTTGAGGTTCCAGGTGAATACAGATTTTGGAAGGGACACTATTCAATCCATGACACAGCCCATGAAAACTTATGCTTATGATGCTTTTTTTTTTTTTCCCCCTAGCTATAGATGAAAAAAACAATGTTATTGAAAAGAAAATCAAAATGAATCAATATATTCACTCCTGACCTGCCGTGTTTTCTGTATTAGCAGATGAGGTAATTAATTAAAATATAATTCAATGGAATTTCTATAGCTTTTGGAATTTATTGTACAGTCAAATATGGAAAACTACTCAAATTGGTTTATAAACACAGGTGGGACCTCAAAAATATTTTAAAGCTGTGCTTAGAATTTGTCCATTTTATCTGCTCAGGGTTTGATCAGAAGAATAGAAACCACTTATTATATTGCAGATGAAAAGATTTTTTTTTTTTAAGATTTATTTATTTATTTGAGAGAGAGAGAAAGAGAGAGAGCACAAACAGTGGGAGAGGGAGAAACAGTTTCCCCACTGAGCAGGAAGCCTGATGCATGTGCTAGATCCCAGGACCCTGGGATCATGACCTGAGCTGAAGGCAGACATTTAAATGACTGAGCTGCCTAGGCGGCCCCAGATATACATATTTTGACGTTACTGAGTGCTTATAGGATCAGTGCAACAGCTGACAGAGTAGAGGCCAGGGAAGCTACCACTGTAGAAGCTCATGAGGGAATAGCCATCAACAGGCTCATGAGTTGATACTAAATATCTCATCTTGAAGTGCCTGAGTGGGTGGATCTTAGTAGCTTCCTGGAAGCCTCAGTTGTTTTGTCTATCTGCAAGGCTGGCTGTGACAACCTCCAGAAAATAACAGTCTGCCTCATTCTACCTCATTCATGTCTACCTTACAAGTTCAGCATGGGCTCCTTTCCTTGGCCACTTTCAAGCCAGACCTATAACAGGAAAGGTGACCCTGGAAAATAGACTTTCCATCCTTCCAAGGTGTCCTGGTGATGTCAAACTGACGTTAGGTAACCTGGTTATTTCTGGGGTCATGTAGAGTGTGCTTGGTACATAGGAATGGTCAGGGATTTAGATAGGCAAGGTTTTTGATTATTTAGCCATTGACTATTCTTCAATTCTCTTAAAACTCTGAAGAAACAGAGTTTAGAGCTTACCTCTAGGCAGTTAAATTGCACAGGTATATGTATTTTAGAACTCTGATTCAATTATTTGCTCTTCCAAATGTTGCACTCTCTGCTGAATGCTTCCAAGTGAAATCTGGTCAAAAGGGAAGGGGAAAAAAAGAATCTAGGATTCTTAAACATGCAATTATTTTCTGTATTCTTGCTATTATATTTGTAGAGATGTAATTAAGCAATAAAATGTATAATACATTAGCTATGAGAAGTGTTGATCTATATGAAATTCCAGAGACATCTATTTGCTTAAGTAGAGATATTATCAACAATATGAAGCTATTTATTATACACTCACTATGTACCAGTCACTGACTTACATCTAATAGCTTATTTAATGCTCTTAGCAACTCCATTAGATAGGTACTAAACATCAAAACCCACCCTTTAACTACAATGGTTCTGAAGATGGTAAAAAATAAAATGACTCTTAAACCTAAATGAGAGTGGAATTAGTCTTTCTATTAATTGGACCTGTAACTGCTATTCATTATGTCATATAGTTTATTTTATAATGAGTTAAAGGCCTAGGATGCCAAACATAATTTGATGAAATTCTTCTTAAAAGAGACCATGTGGTCAATTTGCCTGAAATATTTACATTAGGATTTATGGATCCAAGAAGTTGTTCATTATATACCCATCCTTCTGCAAACTAAGCAAACAAATCCTGACTTTTCTAAATTAAGAATTCTACAGTCCATTTTATCACTGGTGAGCAAAGAAGAAACGCAAATCATAAAAGAAATTCAGTTTCTTATTTTAAGGTCTTGACCTCTTTGGAGGATAAACAGAGCTACTTCCAGCAAAGGAAGGAAAGTGAAGAGTGCTCATAATTTAATGTCAAGTGTGTCAGTTTAACTGGAAATGTTCAAATCTTAATAGACTGTAAATCAGGAGATCTTATGACAAAGTAATTGAGTTAACATTAGCCTTTCACCTTCATAAGCTGGGGGATGAATCTGAGCTAGGTTAAGGGGAAGAAATTCCATTAATTTTCAGGTGTCCCCTGGTCTGTGACCCAAAATTGCATTAGCCCCCACTTTGGTTAGAAATGGCTTACAGTTAGATGATTCTAAACACCACGGGTCAAATTTTTAAATCCCTTGTAGATGTACTGACAGTGGAAACCATTAAGAAACTGAGGAACATTGTTAACTCAAAAGTCGTCATCCACTATGTAAGCGTGTTTTTACAATGAGATAAATTTAGAAATGTAATCATCAAAAGGATTTTTCAAAATAAATTTCCAGCAAATACAATGTGTTTTTGTAACATATTGTTTTATAGTACTAACATCTACAAATTTTAAAAACCATATAGTCTTTAATTCCATGTGTTGCGGATATCAAATATATGCTCACATCAAAAAGTATGAACTGACAAGTGACAGAAAAATGAAATAGACTAAAAGTACATGCAAGTATGTTCAAAGTTACACATGATAAAATACATGCAAACTACCAGAAGAACTATCATATTTTGCCAACAGATGACTAATAGTACTCACTGTTATAAAAGCAATCACCTTTGTAAATGACTGAAATAATTATAAGTTGGTAAAACTTCTGGAAAATAATTTATCAGTATTTACTCACATAAATTAGAAATTTCATACTCTTCACCAAATTGATTTCCTTGTAGAAAACTTTCTTAAGAAAATTATTCAAAATATAGTTCTATATGAAATTATATACAGCATTTTTATTTATTTATTTATTTATTTTTAAAGATTTTTTTCTTTATTTATCTGACAGAGATCACAAGTAGGCAGAGAGGCAGGCAGAGAGAGAGGAGGAAGCAGGCTCCCTGCAGTGCAGAGAGCCCGATGTGGGGCTTGATCCCAGGACCCTGGGATCATGACCTGAGCCGAAGGCAGAGGCTTAACCCACTGAGCCACCCAGGTGCCCCTATATACAGCATTTTTAAAAGATTTTTATTGACTTATTTATTTTAGAGAGAGATAAAGGGAGAGGTAGGAAGGGCTGAGGGAGAAGGATAGAGGGTATCTCAAGCAGACTCCTTGCTGAGCATGGAGACTGACACAGGACTTGATCTCCCAACCCTGAGATTACCAACTGAGCCACCCAGGTCTCCTATACAGCATGTTTGATTCAATATTATTATAATGATAAAAATCATACACAAATCTATTCAATAAGTGAATAAAATTAAAATAAAGTATATCTATCTAATGGAATATGATGCAATAAATAAGAATTTAGGAAACACCTGATGAAAAGGAAATGTTAAGATAATCACCACTGAAAAATGTAGAATGAAATTGCTTTAAAATATGATCCCAAATTTGTAAAAACAATTGAAATAAAGCCTATAGTGACTGCCTCCCACTGAGTTTGTGGGAACGTTTGCATTTTTTATTTGTGACATTTTACTTTGGAAAACCAACACAATGGGCATTATGTACTTTTATGTTAAGAAACTAAGACATGCTTATTAAAAATGTTATATTTCCTATCCTTTTGTTTCAAAATGGCCATTAGATGAACCAAATATGAAAAGTTCAGGTATGATACTATAAAAAATTGTATAGCAGCAGATGAAATTTTATCAAAATTAGCCAACTTAAGCACTATCATGTCAGAAAGAATAAACATAAAATGTCATAAATTTTTGTTTCTAGGGTGCGGGTGGCTCAGTTAAAGTGTTAAAGCCTCTGCCTTCGGCTCAGGTCATGATCCCAGCGTCCTGGGTTCGAGTCCCGCATCGGGCTCTCTGCTCAGCAGGGAGGCTGCTTCCTCCTCTCTCTCTGCCTGCCTCTCTGCCTACTTGTGATCTCTGTCTGTCAAATAAATAAATAAAATCTTAAAAATAAGTAAATAAATAAATAACTACATACATAGTTTTTGTTTCTAAATTTATTTTTATTTTTTTAAAGATTTTATTCATTCATGAGAAAGAAAGAGTGTGAAAACGAGAACAAGAGGAGGAAGAGGAAGAAGCAGTTTCCCCTCTGAGCAGGGAGCTGGACGTGGGGCTCCATTTCAGGACCCCAGGATCATAACCGGTGCCAAAGGCAGATGGTTAGCAACCCAGGTGCCCCAGTTCTAAATTCATTAATATAAACAATTTAAGTTAAGTGTGTAAGTAACAAAGTAAGTCTACAAGCTGCAAACCTTTTGGTTCATTCTACGTTATTCAGATGTGCCCCCTTCCCCATGAGAGAGCATCCTTCCCTCTCCTCTCTGAACTCAGGAGCTGTATTATGGAAGTTTAGCAGTATCTTCTGTTTCCGGGTCACATATATGGAGTATAAAACAGAATAAATCAGACTATAATTTTCTTCTCATAAAGCAAAGGATATATTGATACTATGGTTAAATAAGTGTGATTAGTCACAGCTAAGAGTGGCATAACCCTGATTAGCATTCTCCTTATTGATATATTTTATGCTTAAATGGAGATATGAACCACTCAAGACTCAGAATGACATGTCAGAAGGTCAGAGGCAAACCATCCACCCTAGTTAAGGTCTCTATAATGATTTTATTTTATTTTTTTTAATTACACTCTATATCCCTAAGTCCCTTCACCTCTATGACTCAGTCATTAGAGAATGACAAAGCCTATGAGGTAAGCCATGTGCCTTCCCCATGTTGACTCAATGACACCTTTAATTAGCTGTTGAAATAAAAAAATAGTGATAGTGGTAATAAAAATACTTGGAGCAGAAGTTGGCGCAGAGTGTGGATGTAAAGAAAAAGAGTGTAAACAAGAAAAGCAGAAAAAGGACCTTCATTTTTTTTTTTTTTTTCCTACCGCTTAAAATAAGATTTTGAGAATATGAATAGAAGAGAGTTTGGAAAGAGGAGTCACCAAAGCAAAAGAAGTGATAGAAAAAGGTCAAAAGATATAGTCTTCCAGAGAGGAAAGGGCTGGATTTCTAGCGTATGTATATTTTAAAAGCTCCTTTTATCTCCTCTGTACCTAAGAGAGCTTTTCATATGTTCCAAGAAGCCGCCTGGATGCACTTACCTGGTAACAGGTGGACGGAATTAGGCATTAGTCTCAGAATGTCACTGCATATTATGTTTCCAATATGCTCTTCTAGTTTTAGCAAGTTGTCTGCAAGGAAGGTGCAAAACAAACACATTTTAGTCTGCCTCTGATTAAACTAATGATAAACCAATAACTGCTGTTAGGGGTGTGGGGGAACACTAAAGTTCAGGCTGTCAGGATGCATTCCATCTTGAGTTAAAGATTTTCACGCCCGATAGGATTTCATTTAAAGCAAAGATTAAGCCATATGTCGTTTTAGTCATTGATATTTTAATTTGCATATGCCGATCTCATGTATAGGAAAACTGTTCTAAATCAGTAGAGTGGGTGGTACTTAGCAATTTAGGGGAAATGCAGATTGGTAGTCAAATGATTTATACAGAGTTGGTTTTACAGAAACCCAAATGTTGTTGTGATTGATTCTGCCCTTCTGTTACATAAAGGTGTCCTCTTTCTTTATACCGTCCTGCCCAAACACTTCCCACTAAAGCTGATAAGATGGGAGAATCTGTGATGTTCCTAGAAGAATATGTTCACTTGCCTATTTGTTTTTCCATCCATCTACTCTTTCTTTCTTTCTTTTTTTTTTTTTTTTTAAGATTTTATTTATTTGACAGAGATCACAAGTAGGCAGAGCAGCAGGCAGAGAGAGCGAGCCAGTGGGGAAGCAGGCTCCCCACTGAGCAGAGGGTCCGACACGGGACTCAATCCCAGGACCCAGAGATCATGACCTGAGCCGAAGGCAGAGGTTAGCCCACTGAGCCACCCAGGCACCCCCCCCATCTACTCTTTCAATCATCCATCTAACCTATTATGTATTAAGAGCATATTCTGTTCCAAATACGAGCAAAGTTAGCAGTGGAGGCTGGACGAATTAATAAAACACAGTGCCTTAAAGGACTTTTTCAAACAACGAGAAAAGAGCTGTGACAAAAGCAGATTATCTTGTCAACTGAGACCTGCAGTAGTTGTAGTGAATTCCCAACTGATAATAAAATAAAGTGTCCTAGATATTTATTTTTATAATACAATTATACTACTGGTTCCTCTTTTATGTTGCATGAACATAGGCTGGTGAAATTGGGAAACCTTACAAAATTTAGGCTTCAGGGACATCTGTTTTAGATTTTAGTACCCAAGCATGGAAACCATCTTTCACGAGATTAGGAAAAGGGACACCAAATTTCTTTCAATTCTTGCGACCATAACCTAAGTCAAAATGAATACCAACATTTCTGTACCTCCAGTGATAAATTGCAAACTTAAAATACATGTATATATGTATGAATTCATATATTCATGTTTCTATTTATATATATATTTAACTGTATTTATAAAATATTTATATGCCTATATATGTATATATATATAAAATAAAGAATATTCCCTGAAAATTTAAAGCATGATTTTAAAATGCCAAACTTGAAACAAATAGGATTATTATTTAAAACTATCATTAAGTAAGTAAATTGTTTTTTTTTCTTTCCTCTACATGTTCATTTATGTAATTAACAATAATGGGCTCACTCACTCACTCAGTTGTGTGCTGTTTTATTAATAGAAAACATATGCTGTTTTATATAATAAAATTGTGTAAACATTTCTTGTAAAACCTATGCTCTCACAATTTCCTTTGTTTACATATCCAACTGACAAATCAGGACAAAGATGAAAGCCTGTTAACACTTATCATAGACCCTAGAAAACGTGATTTTTTTTTCCATCATGAAAATACGACAGAAGGAACATTTTTCACATTTGCTGAATGAGAAGTAAACTAATCTCTTTCTGTTTTGACACCTGTGTTTTCCTGTATTGCTACAGTTCATTGTCCTTGGTGCTAAGCAAACTTTTAATTTGCTATGACCTCCAGCAGGTCTGCTTTTAAATATGTAAAAATGCCAGTGATAAAATCACTTGCTCAAAGACCTCTGCTTGTGCAAAAAATAGCCACCTCACATTCAGGATACATGGAGCAAACTGATACCAAAGACTGGCTTACTATATTCCAAAGACCAAGTAGACACTGCAACATTAGTAGTATTTTGTTCCAAACGAAGTCCAGTGACACGTAATAGGCATTCTTACAATTTACATATTTGCCAACTTCACAAATATTTTACATAGTTTGTTTCATCCTTCAAGAGTTTGGATCTCATTGCACGGTTAATTACCTTCCCGTTTTATAGTCAAGGAAAATGTCCCTTTTCCAAAAGAATTAGTACCATTTATTGAAAGATGTGAAAAGGGATACTAACCCCAAATATTAGGCAATCAGTGAAGCAAGTTTAGAAATAGTAAAAAGAGATATATATTGATTTTTATTTATAAGATTTATACTATGAACTCAACTATTGGCCCTTGACATCTCTTCGCAATTACATTTGGTAGTTGGACCATTCTCCTTGCTGTGCAATAGCTGCTTTTTCCCTCCTTTCCCTCCATGTCCAGTTTCCTCTATTTCCTGATATTACTTCCTAATAATTTCTCCTCCATCTCCGTTCCTCCATCATCCTTCTTCCATTCCTCATCATACCTCATTGGTGGTAGATCTAGCCCATGCCTACCTATCCAAATCTTTTTTTTTTTTTTTTTTCCCCCATAGTTCTCTGCTTTTTCCTTTTATATGATAGCAACACTG
Source organism: Mustela nigripes (assembly GCF_022355385.1). NCBI lineage: Eukaryota > Metazoa > Chordata > Mammalia > Carnivora > Mustelidae > Mustela > Mustela nigripes. The sequence goes on along the minus strand of NC_081569.1, from coordinate 121,605,795 downwards.
GATTCAGCTCAATTCCCTGAATAGCCATTTGGTATAGTTATTCATCCTTGATGGCTATCTCTCCATTTGCCTATTATTATTGTTATAATCATTATTTTAAGAGGGCACTCGGAGGGCAACTGAGTGGCTCTGTTAAGCATCTGACTGTTGATTTCAGCATAGGTCATGATCTCGGAGTTATGAGATCACATTCAGCATGGAGCCTGCTTGAGTTTTATTCTCTCTGACCCTGCTCTGCTCATGGGCGCATGCTTTGTCTCTAAAATAAATAAATTCATAATAATAATAATAATAATAAAAAATAAATCTTTTAAAAAAGAGTGAGCTCAGAAGTAAACCTCTGATTTCCCTCACCTTAAATTTTATGGCTTTCCTGTGTACTACCACAACACCAAGTCCACCTCTATTATTATATTTAATACACTGACTTACAATGATTAGCTTGAGTGTCTGAGCCTTGTGAAAATATGGATTTTCCTTTTTGTCTTCTCAGTACCAAGGAAGAGTTTCCTGGATGAATAGATTTCCCCATTTCAGATTTTATAATGTATGCTTTTCTATTAATCATTAATTAATAAATAAAATTACTAGAAAAAATCTACATACAGTTCAAGGAAGAGGTTGTCTCTCAGTACCTGAAAGGTAAAGCTAACCTGTATTACGTGATATGTAAGAGAGAATGAGGCTTGTAGATAATAGGGTTTCTTAACGTAGCAAAGAACTGATCTTATACAAGGCTATGAGAGTTGATGGGATGGTGATCTTTTGGAAGCAAAAGTGGGGTTCCTGGAGTCAGCTTTGCTGATAACTTACTTACACAAGTGTGGGCTGTCACTAAATAGTGGGCTTTTGGAAGCATGGTTAATTATGTGAAGTTGTCACTAACTGATTAGGATTTAAAATCAATGAAAAATTGATTCAGGCAACAAGTTTTTTTCCTCTCTTGAGTGTATGACTGTTCTGTTCTCCCTATTGATAATGTCTTTTTCATGTCCTTGCACCTATTTGAGAATATCAAAGTCATAATTTTAGTGGCCTAGTTAGATGCCATTTTTATCTATTCACTAGAGTAAGTTCTCCAAGACATTTAAGTGGAAAATAAGAATTCTCTCGCTATGTATACTTGAAAGAGAAATTTTTTAAAAAATTAGGAAATGTAAAGGAATCTGTTCACAGAAAATTTGGATTATTTCTCACCATTATATAATTTTATTTAGTGACTTTTACTGGTTCATCCACTAAAAGGTGTTTTAATTGGTTCGTTTTGTTGTTATCCCCAACAAAAGACCCTTTCTCCATGTAATTTAAGGTTTTTGTTGGTTACCTACAGCAAGACTTACATGTTCCTCATTCCTATCCTTGCATTTCTATATACCTTATGATAGACTCACTTCTCCAATAACTAATTTTTCTCACTTACTTCAAAATTCAACCAAAGATATGACTTTGTTGGGAGGTCTTCTCAGACTAAGACAATTCATTGATTCCTTTACTTACATAGTTCTTTAAACCTTTAATCAACATATTATTACTTCATTAAATTTTTTTTCATGTGCATATGATCACACCTCAAATAAACTGTTAATATTCTAGGAACACACATTACCTTATGGAAAAGAACGTTGAAAAATATTTTAAGCTGTTATTATGCTTTATTATATCTGGAGCAATATGTTCAATTTATATAGAACTATTCTAGAGAAAAAAAGTAAGAAAGCTGTATATATATATAATATGTACTATTATATATAATATAATATATACCCTATGTAATATAACATATGTACATTGATACATACACACATATACTTGGAATATGGGATATGGGATATGGAGTACAATAGAAAATAAAGAAAAAAATAGGAACTTTCTTTTATAGGAATAAACTAAGTTGCTACCTAAAAAATGTTAGTAGCTCACTGCTACCCCAAAATGTCTATAAGGATAATGACAAACTTTTGGTAGAGAGTGAAAAATGAAGTATAAATAATAATCTTTGAAACCCTGCTACAATTGAAATCTTATGAGATTTCACAAGATATTACCATTGGAGTTGTAAATTTGAGATTTATTGCCCTTTACTAAATCCTTTATCATTGATAAACCAAAATGTCTTGGTTGTAGTCTATAAATAAAATGTGGGACTTGAAACAAATAACTGAGAAAAAAAACTATAGAAGAACTCATAATTAAATGTTTTGCACTGTTACATTGTTTTGTATTAATTTCTGGGGAAAGAAAAAACCATAACTTTAATATATATGGTCTGGAATGAATAGTTTGTTGTTGTTGTTGTTGTTGTTGTTGTTGTTTTCCATGCCAATCAAGATTTGGAAAGTTGTCTCAACCTCAAAAAACCAAAATATCACAAACCACAATCTAAGACATAACAAATGCATTTCCTTAGAACAGATTTATTCCGTTAATGAATCAAGAATTACATAGCAAAAATCCAGGAGCACTTAATATTAAGCTATAAAATCTGTTCTATGGTCCACCTATCTACTTTGCCAAAATGTGTGTGGTCTGTCATGACTCAATTTTTTAAAGCAAACATATATTTTTTTTAATTAACATATTTGCCTTAAAAATCTATCTAGGGGACTCTAACATTTCTCCTAGGACTCTGGATCAAGATGGTAACATGGAACTCACCCGACTTTCCCTTATCCCACTGAGTCACCAAATATATCGCCACATATGGCGCAATTCTCCCAGAGATCCAGAAAAGAGTTGAATGACTCCTACATGTTAAGCAACTGAGAAAATATACACATTGAAATGGGTAGAAAAGGCTAAGACACGCTCTTGCCATAAACTCCACGCTGGGTGTAATGGCGTACACTTGGGAAGGAAACCCTAACTCTCAGCTGTTCCCTGGAAGCAAAATCTTTGAACTATACATCCAGTACCTCAACTTTATGGCTCCCAAACAAAGCCTGGGTCTGAAAGCAAATCACTTTGTATTCATGAGTCTCACAGACTGACAGCAAACAAAGAAGCAGCTGTTAATGGGCATGTTAGCACACTCTTCATGGCTCAGGACAGAGGGAACCACAAAAATGCCTATCTCCTAGTTTTTGCCTGGAAGGGCTTTGACTGAATACTTCCCAGCTACTGCCTGAAAGTTTAGCTTCTGATCAGTCAGCATCTGGGTGATGACTACAGTCTTCCCTTTTGGAATCTGACAAGTCTAGGCCCACCCTTAACTACTGGGAGCTGCTAGTAACAATGATGGAAGTTTGGATGATCACAAAAGTTTGAGAAACAAGCAGGAGTTCAGATCAGACTGATTGACAAGGTACATTTACACAAGGTGAAATTACACATTTCACCAAGTTTCTTTTATACTATTTTATCTAATATTCAGAAAGCAACACAGAGTCAAGGAAAACAAAACAAAACTAAACAAAACATTCAAAACAAAAGAACAAGATAAATCTCCAAAAATGGATCTTAATGAAAGGGAAATAGATAAATGGTTTACCCAAGAGAGTTCAAAGCCGTCATAAAGATGCCCATGAAGATTATGAGAGAAATGCATGACTAAAGTTAGATTCCAACAAAGAGAGAAAAATACATATTAAAAAAATAAAGGAATTATTTGTTCTAAATACTAATCCAGTTTATCTTCATTACTTGCAGATTTTGGGAATAAATAATACAAAATTCGGTCGGGAATGATGAGGTCAAATGTGAATAATGCAAGATTCCTAAGTGAGGGGCGGTTAATGCTGGAACACTCTATTTCTTGTTTAACTTGTTTAGTGTGTCTGTAGAAATAAAGGTATTCATTTTATTATCATCCTATGTTAGAATATAAACTCTCTACTTCATATGTTTGTACCATAAAGATGAAAATGAAAATGAAAAAAAAAAAAAAACCTTAAACTGTAAGGACGAAAATACCTGAGAAACAAAGACATGGCTCACTTTGTAAATTTGTGAAAAGTTCTAACACTCGTGAACTCTTTTACCTAGCAAAACTTGTATTAATGGCATTAAAAGCTATGTATCAAAAATAATTGGATCTGATTTAGATAAGCTCTGTATAGAAATATAATAGTTCCCCATGAGAAAGGAAAAAAATAAAATAAAAAAATAAAAAAACCCTACTAAACAGAAATCATAAACCTGAAAAATATAATAATTAGACTAAAAATTCAATTAAAGTGTTCAAATCTAGTCTACATCAAACAGAAGAGAACATCGGTGAGCTCAAAGACAGGGCAGCGGAATTCATCCAATCAGAGGAACAGAAGGGAAAAAGAATGGAAAGGAGTAAAGATAGCTTCAGAGAGTTATAGAATAATATCAATAAGACCTATATTTGCACTATAGGGTTCCCAGAGGAAGAAGAAGAGGGAGAAAGAAGCAAAGAAACTTATTCAAAGGAATAATGGCTAGAAACTCCTCTCACCTGGGGGAAATGACAGACTTTCAGATCCAGGAAGCCCAAAAAGCACAAAATAAGGTGATTCTCTCTCTCTCTCTCTTTTTAAAGATATTATTTATTTGAGAGAGAGAATAAAATATATTCAAATTGGTAAGGAAGAAGTAAAATTATTTCTGTTTGCAGTTGATATGATATTATATAGAGGACCCTAAAGACTCCACCCAAAAACTTAGAATAAATAAATTCAGTAAAACTGCAGGATACAAAATCCATATACAAAAATCAGTTGCATTTCTATATATAATAATGAACGATTGGAAAAGGAAATTTATAAAACTATCTCATTTACAATATCATCACAAAGAATAAAATACTTATTAATAAATTTAACCAGGAAGGTGAAGTGTATGTATATTGAAAACAATGTAATACTAATGAAATCAATGGAATAAGATAAAAATAAATAAAAAGATTGTGAAAAGGTCCATTATACCCAAAGCTACATAGAGACTTAGTGCAATCCTTATAAAAATGTCAATGGTAATTTTTTACAGAAATAAAAAAAATCCTAAATTCATATGGAATCATGAAAAAAAAAATAGCCAAGACAATCTTGAAAGAGAACAAAGCTAAAGCAATCATACTCTTTAAATTCAGACTGTTTGCAACCGGTCATAATCAAGTCAGTATTATATTGGCATAAAAACAGACACAAAGTTCAGTGCAGTGGTACAGAGAGCCCAGAAATAAACTTATCCATATATAGATAATTCATTTTCAACAAAGTCACCAAAAATAACAAATAAAAAAGGTAATAACAAAAGATAATCTTACTAGTAAATGCTGTTGGAAAAGCTGGATAGCTATATTCAAAAGAATCACACTAGATGATTATCTTATATCACTTACACAAACCAACTCAAAATGGATTGAAAACTTGAACATAAGACCCAAAACCATAAAATGGCTAAAAAAAAAAAAAAAAATTGGAAGTAAGCTTCTTGTATATATGTTTGCAATGAGATTTTAGATTTGACATCACAAGTAATAAAGGTAACTAATGTAAAAATAAATAAGCAAGACTACATCACACTAAAATGCATCCGTGCATCAAAGGAAACCGTCAACAAAATGAAAAGGTAAATTATGAAATGGGAGAAACTATTTGCAAGCCACATATCTGATAATAATATCTAATAATATCTAAATTACATAATAAAATCATACAAGTAAATAGCATAAAGAACTAAATGGCTCAATCAAAAAATGGGCAAATCACCTAAATAATCATTTTTCCAAAGAAGATATACAGGTACATGAAAAGATGCTCAATATCACTCATCATCATGGAAATGCAAATCAAAACCCCAATGACATATCCCTTCACCCCTTTGAAGATGATCATTATCAAAAAAACAAGAGGGAAAAAATGTTGTGAGGATGTGGGGGAAAAGGGTAGCCTTGTACACTGTTGGTGGGAATGTAAAATAATATAGCCTATGGAAATCAATGGAATTTATGGATGGGCTGAATATGGAAGTTTCTCAAGAAATTAAAAATAGAACTATCCATATGATCAGACAACCCCACATAAGATTATATATACGAAGGAAGAAAAATCATTATTTATTTTTTTTTAGTGGGAGTGTGCAGAGGGAGAGGGAGAGAGAGAATTTTAAGCAGGCTCCACACCCAGTGTGGAGACATAGGGCCCCATGCAGGTCTTAATCACAGAACCGTGAATAACTGAGCCACCCAGGCACCCCACAAAATCATTACTTCAAAGAGATATCTTACTTTTGCATGCATATACATATGTATCTACTTATATTTATAAATAAAATAATATTTAGCCTCTGAAAAGAAAGAAATCCTGCCATTTTTTTACAACATGGATGAAACCAAAGGACATTATGCTAAGTGAAGTAATTCAGAGAAAGACAAATATTGCATGTTACCTTTTTTTTTTTTTTTTTCTTTTAAGTCAAACTCAAAAACAGAGTAGAATAATGTTTGACAGGAACCAGGGTTGGGCAGTGGTGAGGAAAACAGAGAGAGACTGGTAAAAGGATACAAACTTCCAGTTATAATATGCATAAGGTCTGAAAATTAAATGCAAAACATAGTGACTACAGTTGATAATTCTGTATTATAATTCAAACTTGCTAAGAAAGTAAAACTTAAATGACCTTACCAACATAAATTTTAAAAAAATAGCTAAGTATTTGAGGTGATGAATATGTTAGGTAACTTAGTGATGGGAATCCTTTTACAATGTATAAATATATCAAATCATCATGCTGTATGCTTACCATATATTACAATTTTGTCAATTATTCCTTAATAAAGGTAAAAAAAAATCATCTAGGGCCAATTTTGAAAATGAACTGCTTTGCTGCTTTTTTGTATCTCTAGGAAAAAAATGCATGTGAAAAAATTGAAATGATCTTTTCAACAAAGTGTGAAAACTACTGGCATTTTTCTCTTCCTGTGTCTATACTAGGATGCTGAAATTTGACAGACCTAATTTTACTGTATAATCTCCTATACATAAGGTTTGGCAGGTCTAACTTTAGTTTTTGCTTCATTCTGCATAAACAAGGAAAATGGCATATGGCATTAATACTGGTTTCATGAAAAACTTGTAAGAATTTTATAGGTTTATCTTAGTCCCAGTTGAGTTAAAAAATTCAGGCCCTTCCTCTGCCAACTAACATGACCCTGAGATTAGCTTGATCACCTAGTAAGTTCAGATAACACTTTACTCCCTTCTCAAAACACAACCCGGGAGGAAATGCAAATTTGAAACAGTCTCAATGTTTGGTTTCTTTTAGAAGATGCCCCAAAATGTGAGTGGGTACCTCACTCTGTCCAAATTATTTTTCTACCGAAATGCAACATAATTATTAATGCATGAAAAAGTGTCTTTTTGCCTACAGTTCCCACACATGCTGTGCCTTAAGGAAGAAGATGAAAAGGATGAGGGAGAGAAGCCTTGGATCTGTTAGTTCCCTCACTTTGAAAAGCCTCAAATCAAGAAAATGACATGTAACTTCTTTTAGAGGGGGATCAAAAGAAACCTACCGACAGCTGTGTTTTTGTGCACATGTATTTTTTTAAGCAAGTTTATAGTGCGAATTTTAGGTTTCAAAGACCAGATGTTGGTGATAATAGAGGCTCCCACATATACTTGAGAGGAAGAATGAAGGAGAAAGGAGAAGATTTATCCACTGAAAGCATACTTATTTATTTATTTATTTTAAATCACAAATGGTAACAGTAGAATATCACACAACAAATAATCATTTAAAAACATGAAAATCCACCAAGCCCTTGGTTCCCAAAAACACATAGGCAGAGTCACACATAAAGGGATAAGATGAGGGGTACCTGGGTTTCTCAGTCAGTTAAGCTTAGGACTCTTGATTCCCGCTCAGGTCATGATCTCAGGGTCCTAAGTTTGAGCCCCACGTCAGGCTCCACACTCAGCAAGGAGTCTGCTTGTTCCTCTCCTTCCTTCCTGCTTGTGTGCTCTCTCCTTCTAAAACAAGCAAGTAAGTAAGTAAGTAGGTAAATAAATGAATAAATACTTGGGGAAAAAAAAGGATAAGATAATATTAGCCACGATTTAAGCTGGTAAGCAGAATTGTCAGTAAGCTTGGCTTTGGACTTTTACATATGATAGGACACACTTAGGTTTTATTTATGTGTTCTGTTGTGCACGTTTTTTAAACCCAGAAAGAAGAAAAAAGATCTGTACAGATGAGTTCTTTCCAAATTTAGAAGGTAGCATGAGAAAAGCTAGGAAGAAGAGAAAAAAGAACAAAAGCGCATATTTAAAGTTATAGGGTTGCAAAGAAGAGACAAAACAAGTGGATAATAAAATGGAAGCAAAGTTTAGAAGGGAGGGGGTCAAACCTCGTGAAGGATCAAAGGTGAGAACAGCAGCAGCTTGGATGTATAATGATGGGCAGTTTTAAAATGGAAACAAAAGAGTATCTGTTTTTTTAAACCCTAACATTATTTTTATTCCCTATCCTAAGGATGATGATGAATGCATCTTGACTTAATTTGATTAGCAATGCAACTCAAAGATGGAGAAAAGATGTCATAAAAAACGTTCCCACAAGATGCTGTAATTTTGATTAGCATCAAATTCTTAGATCTTCACTTTACCTTTCATAGTTTTATTCCATATGAACATACAAAAACACTTATGGAAATAAATCTCCATTAGACTCAAAAGTTGCCTTCTCAATGTATTTCCAAAATATTATAATATTTTCACTGAAGGCCTGAACATTGGATAACTATTCGATACAAACGATAGGTTTCGATATAAACGATACCATCGCTTCCCTTAGGAACTAGAGGAAAACGTTTACTCTTCAAGGAGGAAGGAGCAAGGCAATATATTTTGTTTCATATGCCTCCAACATCATTAACTTTGTTTCTTAAACCAACTGCCAGACTCCGAGTTTCCATGTGAGTAGTTCTTAATTTGCTGGAAGGTTGCCTTACATGCTAAGCAAGGTTGTTGGAAAGAGTAAATTAAAACAAAACAAAACAAAACAGGGGTGCCTGGGTGGCTCAGTGTGTTAAAGCCTCTGCCTTTGGCTCAGGTCATGATCCCAGGGTCCTGGGACCGAGCCCCACATTGGGCTCTCTGCTCAGCGGGGAGCCTGCTTCCCACTCTCTCTCTGCCTGCCTCTCTGCCTACTTGTGATCTGTCTGTCAAATAAATAAAATCTTTAAAACAAAACAAAACAAAAACTGGTAATATGCCTTGGAATCAGAAACCATTGTCCATTATTATATAGGGCACTTTATGATTAACAAAGGAGAAGGTTCACTGATGTTTGACAATATCTTCCATGATATTTAACACTAAGAACTATGTTAAATAATAACAAATAGACAGGAGGGGCTTCTGGGTGGCTCAGTTGGTTAAGCATCCAATTCTTGGTTTCAGTTCTTAGGGTTGTGAGCTCAAGCTCTGCATTGAGCTGTGCATTCAGTGTGCAGTCTGCTTGAGATTCGTTCCCACGCCTTCCCCCTCTGTTCTTCCCACTGCTGGTACTCTCTCTCTCTCTCTCTCTAAAATAATTAAATAAATAAAATCTTTACAAAGATAGATATACAGGAAACAGGAGGACAAATGGATAGTCACATAGATAGGTGATAGACAGATAGATGGATACAGATGCTGATATAGGTATGTGCCATTTTATTCCCATCTGTTAGGTAGTAATTGTATTGGGGAGACTGGAATTTAAGGAAACTCAAATCTTAACTTGCTCAATTTCACACAGTGATGAAATGACATAAACTGCTTATCCCTAAATTCCACTGTCTTTTCTTACTATCATATGAGTCAGAAAGTAGGGTCAAATAGCACACATTTGTTATTTCTTATGATTCTCTGGGACAGCCAGGTGGCTCTCTGGGACTGGACTGGTTCAGCGGGCACATAGGTGGGGTTCACCCTGCAAACTGGGTATGCTGGGTTAGCGGGGACAGCCAGACACCTCTTGCGTGCAGTTTTAGGCCCACCCGAACGCATTCCCATGATGGCAGGAGACTTCCACAGAGAAACACCAGTGGCAAATATCAGTACCCAAACCCTTTTCAAGGTTCTGCTTGTGGGGCGCCTGAGTGGCTCCGTGGGTTAAGCCTCTGTCTTGGCTCAGGTCATGGTCTCAGGGTCTTGAGATCAAGCCCCGCATTGGACTCTCTGCTCAGCAGGGAGCTTGTTTCCCCTCTTCTCTCTCTCACAGCCTGCCTCTCTGCCTACTTGTGATCTCTTTCTCTGTCAAATAAACAAATTAAATTAAAAAAAAAAAAAAGATTCTGCTTGTATCGTGTTTGCTAGTGTCTCAATAACCAAATAAGTCAGAGGGTCAAGCCCAGATTCAAGAGCAGAGAAATAGACTACCTTTTGATGGAGAAGCGGCAATTGGATGGGAGATGTCATGGTCTTTTTTGAAATCTACCAGACATCGACAAGACCACAAAACCACACTTACTCTTTGGATGAATATATAGGTTTACATATTTATGTTTACATATTGTATATTTATGTTTACATATTGTATATTTCTATGTGTGTTTTGCTCAGGGGGCTTATAAGACAAGGAAAGGAGATAAGGGAAATGTTTCCAATATCTTGCATTGACATATATAAAAGGACAAAATTCATTAAGGAAGCTGACACTGGAGTCTCACACCTAGTACTTGAAATGATGTCCCTGCAATTGTGCATGTGCTCTTGTTTTTGCCTTTTCTTCCTTTTAATCCCCAGAGAGCTGGCCCAAATTTTTATTTGGAATTATTGCTAACATTTTAAAAATATGGAAAGTACATGTAAAAATCTGCATTCCTGGCCTTATTTGAAATATCGACAGATCTGGCAACACTGGGCTCATATGGCCACATGACAACAATTCACCGAAGATGAGGGTTCTTCAAATGAGGAGAGAGATCCATCTTACCAGCCTCTGAAACATTTCCTTTTATTATCCCGCTCCCATGGAGGCTGAAGATTTTATCTTATTTTATTTTATTTTTCCTAAAAATATTATTTATTTGACAGAAAGAGAGAGAACACAAGCAAGAGGAGTGGGAGAGGGAAAAGCAGGCTCCCTGCTGAGCAGGGAAACCTGAAGGAGGCTGGATCTTAGGGATCATGACCTGAGGCGAAGGTATATGCTTAACTGATTGAGCCACCCAGGAGCCCCGATGCCAAAGATTTTAGAAAGAGGGCAAAAATGGGTGACTAAGGATTGTTTTAAAATGTATTTCTAGCTTCAGTGATTCTTGCTGTAATTATCATTAAGACCAGAAACCCCTTACCCCGACTTAAGAAATAATAATACGTGGTTTGTAATTAACATCTCTTGAACTTGGCATCATCAATTAATTAAAGGTAAGGTTTTGTTCTCTTGGGAATTAGTAAATTGCATATAATAACTCTTCTGTGCTTCTGCCAGTTGGGGTGGTAGTGTAGAAGATCACTTCATAGACAGGCAGGAGATGAGAGCTTCCAAAAAGTTCTGTCTCTGTCAAATCTGAGCAAATCACTTATCACCAGCCTATTTCCCCACCAGTTAAATAGGAATAATAAAAGAGAATTCATAACCTTCCAGGGATATCTTTGGTCTTAAAAAAAAAAAAAAAAAAAAGGAAAGAAAGAAAGAAAGAAAAAAAGACAGATGGAATGCACATATTTTTTGGGGGGAAGCTGAGAATTTTAAAAGTATGCCTCAGATTCTGTTAGGTTTAGTCATGCTATTTGAACTTAATGGCAGAATCAACACTAAGATTCTTTACCAGCTTCTTGGCTTGTCAAACTGTGCTAAGTAAAATACCGAGGCTTATCTAATTGCATCCAAACTCAGGTGCATAGGTACTAAATTGTCAGACAAAATCAGAGACTTTTTTTTTTCATTTTTTAGGCCTGGTGCATATACTTGATAAGACAGTTTCCTACCCACATCCCCCATTTGTTTTGTTTTATTTTGTTTTAGGTCTACTGTTTACTTTCTCAGCATTACAGAAAGATGACAACATTCTGAGCGTAAGTATGTGGGCTCATTCTCTAAGTCTATCTCACTGGGGAAATGCACCTACATGATATATGGTGTTTTTGAACAATGTATTCCTTTCATCTGAAATAATCCCTTTTTTAAAAATAAGACTATGACTATGTATATAATCATAGTCTTAGAAATAATATTAAAATATGTACTATAGATATTTTAATATACATTATATATCTAATATCATATCTATATCTATATCTATCTATCTATCTATATCTTTGAGTCTTGAAACTTGTGTATCTTTACAGGAGCGACTTTGTGACTCTTCATTCTGTGTTTAAATAGAAGTCAAAAATCACACTTGGAGAAGCAAATATTTGCTCTCTAGAGCTAACTTTTTTTCTGGTTTTGGTTTCTTGAGGCTGTTGTCAGTTAAAGATGACCCCCAATTCTTTGCTACTTACTCTTTTGAAAGATCGAGCCTTCCTCTTGGATTTGGGCTGCTATGCTGACTGGTTTTGACTAACAGAATGGGGTTTTGACTTTATAGAATTGCAGCCAGGTCACTCTTAAGTCCAAGCCTTCAGTGATCTGAAATCTCTACTCTCACCCCTCCTGGAATGCTCCTTCTTGAAACCCAGCCACTGTGCTGTGAAGAAGTCAAAGTAGCCCATAGAGAGAGCCATGTGAAAGACAACAGAGGCTTAGCCTGAAGTCCTAGCCTGTAGCCAACACCATCTGCTCAACGTATGAATAAGGCCACTTGGGACCCTCCAGGAGTCCTCATGCCCCAGCTGATACCACATGAAACAGATGATCCACAGAGCTGGGACTCTGCCCACATTCCTGACCTGCAGCATCATGAACAAATAAAATATTTGTTGTTTTAGGCCACTAAGTTCAGTAGTAGTGTGTTACACAGAAATAGAGAACTGAAATGCTCCTCAAAATGTTTTTTTGTGGGGGGGCCGGTGAGAAATTGGTTGCAAGAAGCTGATTTTCATTTCTATAAATGTGATGGTGGTTAAGCTTTATGTCTCCTCTTATAGGAAGACACTATGTGGTTGGTCTTCACACACTCTGTATTAAACTTAAGAATCTGACAAAGCGGGTCCAAGGAATTCTAAACTTAAGAAGGATAGTTGCTTTACTTTACTCAATCTTTAAAAAGGCATTCTTTTTTTCTCATGCAAACTAGAATGTTTTGAGGAGAGGACAAGAGAACCTGGGTATGGCAGGAGGAGAGGTTGGCTCAAGCATTTCCAAAGAGTAGCTCAGTTTCAATGGTCCTCTGGATACCCATCTGCAGGGACAGGATTAGACAGTCAAATCAGAAATGAGCAGTCCTATTTTCCTATATCTTCTTTTGGTAGCAATCAGTGAAACAAAGAGCCTTATGAGTAACTCCTGTCTGAAATGTGTAAGCTTACTAAAAGAAATCTGAAGACCAGCAAAGGTGTATAACAGTTCTGTGAACTCACACATTTCTTTACTTGCAGCCAGTAAATGAATCACATAATTATCTTTCCTTTTATATGAACATTTCAGCTGAGAATAAAACACACAGGGGTTCAGACAGAAATTCAGGATGTAACTTTTTTTTTCCCCCAAACCATAGTATTTCCAGCCTACGTTGTGGCATCTGTGTTCACCAACTCAAAGCATAACTTGGCAGTGAACACAAATACATTCACATAAGCAGACGAAGCCACAAGCAGGAACAGGCTGATTCAAAAGCAGGGTTTTCAGTTAATGGGTGTATTTGGTGTAATGTTGATGTCTACATTGTACTGGAAACTGTGGTTTTGAAATTACTTTGCTTTCCTACTGCTATAAACTCTCTGACTTGGCAAAACCCTCAGAGGGACAATACTTCTAAAGTAGGTTTCAGCTATTAACCGGGACTTGTCAATAATGGAAAGTAGAATACTTTTATAAACCAGAAGGCTGAGGCACAGGCAAACGTTTGATAAAAGGAGTTGGTGGCCACAGCCAACGAAAAGAAAGAGTGCTTCTCACAATTTTGATTCTTCTATTTTATTTATTAGAGCTCAGAAATTGCTCCCCAATTGACCATATCTGCCTAAAAACCATGCACTTGTTTGTTGATGACTGTAAATAACTTTATTATCTCTTTCTTTTACTGAGTAATAAGCCATTTTACCCTCTCCACCCTAGGGATTAAAATTCTCTAACTTTCATCATCGACAAAACTGGAGTTAAAATTCAAGGGTATAATTAGTCTTGAATAATGCTTTAATTATAAAGTACATTATGACACCCAACAAAAGAAAGAAAAGCTCAGCCTGGTTTTAACTTTCTTAACTTTTTAATTTGTTAATAATGAATTAAATAAAAATTTTATTCAAATCCACATGACATTTAATTGTGTATTCGGAATGCTTTAGCCTAAGAATTTATAATACCACATACATTTTCTGAGCTTTCACTATGCACCAATTGTTTTATGTGCTTTTTTCCCCTCATTAATTCTTAATAAGAATGCTTTCAGAAATTGTTTTTGTCTTTTTTTGTCCGTTGAGGAAACTGAAGCTTCACAAGTTCAATAGCTTGTAAGTTACTCTCAGTCAATGAGAGTTGCGATTTGAACCCAGACCTCACTGACTCCAGGATTATCATCCTAAAACTCATTCATACTCACTACTTCCCCATTGCTAGTATGGACACTGGGTAAAACGCCAGGCTTCTCCTGGTTCAGTTGGTAAGTGAAAACGTATTTTCCACCTGAGGCATGTTAAAAAAAAAAAAAAAAAAAAAAAAGGATCACTGATTGCTTAGGAACACTTGAAGATAACTTGATGATTCCAGAATGGAATCCTGCATTCATTGAAAGTGGGATACTAAGTAGTTTGGAGACATGAGACTTTGGAAGTACAATTTCAGTAACTATTTTAGCAAAGAGTGACTATATGTGAGCCCAGATGTATTTTCTGTGTTATTACATGAGCTCACATGGAAATGCCATGTCCTAGAGGAGTTGAGACCTAGTGCTGGAATTCCCACAGGCCCTGTCTCCAGGCCCCACCCCACTGCTCTAGATAGCTTTCCAATAAGCTGCCCTGCAGCACCGGGGTGGTGCTGACCTCCTTTTACCTAGGGCGAAGAACCATGTCTGTGTTTGACATCATCATTATTTTAGACTTGGATATTTTCAGAATGATGGGATTAATCTGGCAAAAATTCAATTGGGCATGTCATGAATCCTGGCAACATTAGGCACTTGAAACAAATAGAACAACTTTGTGAAATCTGACCAGTCTGGTGAGTGTGTGTGCATGTCAAGTAGAACACTTGTCCTTATCTGCCGCTGTCATTGTGTCTCATCAGCAACACGAGCTGTTGTTTAGTACCCTCTTCTTATTGTCATTGTCATTGCCATAGAAGTAGAGCATCCAGCTGGCAATTTGAACACTTGATGTTTATAACCAAATTTACTGCTCTTTGATGAGAGACAAAAAGAAAAAAAAAAAAAGACTAGCATGCAGAAAACTAGTAACTGAACAGTAAAGACATCCATTTTGGTAAGAGAATGTAGCCCAGTTCTTAATACATAGTCAAGGTAACAAGATTTCAGATACTTACTTACAAGTATATAATAATATATATACTCCCCTACATTGCAAATTAACATAATTTTAGTGTATTCTCAGTCCTCATGCTTAATCTCGAGATTAAGAAGCTATGCCCTGCTTCTGTACTACTTGAATATCATCCAAACACTGAATTTGTCTATAGTCCCCTGTCATCCTCACCCCATACATCCAAATGAACTTGTGTCAGTGGGCATCAGCCCTTCGTCAGATGGCTTTAATTGGAGCAGTCTGCAACTATAGGACTTGCAAGGCACATCCCTTCATGCTAAAGTAGTCTTTGCTTTAGACAAACTTTAGTTTTGCAATTGTCTAGGTATTCCATGTTTCAGGTACTGCTTTTGCTTTAAGTACTCAAGAACCAAAACATCCATCTTCAGATTAACCAGTAATTCACGAAGTGGAAAATGAAAACAAAAACAAAACAAAACAAAAAACCTTGAAACAGTGGCTGACACACAATAGGGATTCCAAGAGTATATGTACAGAGTAGATACTTTATAAATAAGTAAATAGGACACTGTCCTCATTATTCTCTGATACAGGAAAGGGGTGAGGGAAAGAATAGGAATGGGTACTTCTGCAAACTGCATTTCCAGAAGAATAGAGAGCAGGCTTGATGGAGGTGGGAACATTTGAGGAGATGACTCAAAACAGGCATTCCTTTGGCCCCTGTGATTGACTAGTCTGACTCCCTAATATTCCAGAGAGTGCTGACTATCTGTAATAGTCATGCATGAGTGATGACTTGGCCAGTTGTCTGAAATGATTATCAGAAATTTCCTGTTCAAATGAGTTTTACTAACCTAAAAAGATAGTAGAGCAGTCAGGGAGCCCAGTGCTTTAACACAGAGAGAGGCTGGCATAATGCCATGGGTGATCAAGCATTTATTTCCAAAGCATTTTGTTAATTTCAATGAGCTCATATATATTTTTTACTCTCAAGTAACACAGGGAAATAAGTTGAAAAAATATGTATGTCCTGTGCGATGAATGAAGAAACTGGGGGTCAAGAAGTTTGGACGTAATGAGTTGTGTTAGGTTATCACAACAGGGAAAATACGAGAGGTATTTTCTTACTGATTAGTAGGATAACATGACAAGTGATGGAGAATAAATTAACCCTTAGACATATCTGATGATGTTTTATTATTTTTTAAGGATTTTATTTACTTATTTGACAGAGATCACAAGTAGGCAGAGAGGCAGGCAGAGAGAGAGGAAGAAGAAAGCAGGCTCCCTGCTGTGTAGGGAGCCCGATGCGGGTCTCGATCCCAGGACCCTGAGATCATGACCTGAGCTGAAGGCAGAGGCTTTAACCCACTGAGCCACCCAGGCGCCCCTCTGATGATATTTTAAAATGAAGAGATTTTGGGGGCACCTGGGTGGCTCAGGCGCAAAGCGTCTGCCTTCGGCTCAGGTCATGATCCCAGAGTCCTGGAGCATTGGGCTCCCTACTCTGTGGGAGGCCTGTTTCTCCCTCTTCCTCTCCCCCTGCTTGTGTTCCCTCTTTCACTGTGTCTCTCTCTGTCAAATAAATAAGTAAAATCTTAAAAAAATAAATAAACTGAAGAGATTTTTGCAATTTAGATATTGACAGCCACAACAATAAAATAAAATAAATGTGACAAGTTGAATGTATACTTCAAAGTGCTCCTTCCAGAGAGTTCATTAATTGAGAATGAGACAAAATACAAATGTTTGTCCTACTTAAAATATACATTTTATGTCACAATTCCTCTGCTCAAAGCCTGTAACAGTTTTCCAACTCAATCGGAGTAAAACTGAATGTTCTACACATTGGTGCTTCTTAACCACTGACCTTGTTTTCTGTTATTCCCTATTTTTATGAGTATTGTGGTGGTTAACTTTGTGTCAATTTGACTGGGCTAAGAGACACCCAGATAGGTGGTAAAACATATTTTTGCGTATCTCTGCGAAGGTATTTCGAGACGAGGTCAGCATGTGATTCAGCAGACTACATGGAGAAATTCCACCCTCGCACTCTGGATAAACAGAAGGAATGGTGAATGATTTCCTCATTTCTCTTCTTGACGTGGGATGTCCATTTTTTCCTGTCTTTGGACATCAGAGTTACTGGGATTTTAGACTCTGAGATTTAAACCAATGGTTCCCAGGTCTTCAGACTTAGACTGAATCATACTGTAGGCTTTCCTATTTCTCCATCTTGTGAGTGGTAGACCATGGGGCTCCTCAGCCTCCATAAACATGTAAGCCAATTCTCACAATGCATTTCCTCTTACATACATCTAAAATATGCCCTGTGGTTCTGTTTCACTGGAAAAACCTGACTAATACAAATGTCAAGTAGGTACAAATATTAACTCACTAAATTTCATAACAAACTAATCATGGTCTAATTATTATTCACATTTTATAGATAAATAAACTGAGGCACAGAGCAATTAAAAAATTTGCTTGAGGTCACCCAGCACATGAGGGATTGACACAGGCACAGGCAATCTGTCCCCAGAATGCATGCCCTTTGGACCCAGCAACACTGTCTCTACAGCAGTTAGCTTCTCCAGCTATAGTGGACTTCGTGCTGCTCTTTAGACATATCAGACACCTCCATCTAAACTACCATTCCTTCTGTCTGGCCAGTCCTTGCTTCCACATACCTTGTGGGAACACTTCCTCTTCTCCTTCATGCCTTTGCCTCAATGATGTCTTCTTTTGTTATTCTATCTGAAATGAAAATCTCTAAGTCCCTCTCCCTCTAGTAGAAGTAGACAGGATCAGTTCACAGTTGTATCACCAGTACCTAGGACAATTACCAGGTACAATATTGGTTGAATGAATTAATTAACTTGAAGATGCTGCAAAGTCTCTCTCCAGAAATTCTGATTCAGTATGTCAGAGGCTGGCCATATATATTTGGGTTGAAAAACTCAATAAACTAAACATCAGCCCAGGTGATTCAGAAACAAGTGATCCACAATGTTATAGAACTTCATGTATGGGCAAAAAAGTAAATAAAATCAATTAAAAACATTTAAAAAAATAAGTAACCTTTCTGAAAAACAGAGAAAGTGTCAACTCCACTTATGTTCCTTTCTCTAAGTTTGGGTTTTCTTACACAGTTTTTTAAAAAATTAGGGCCTGATATGAAGAATTTTGGTTAGCATACAAATAGAGTAAGAACACTTGATTTGGCATTTATGAGAGAGAGTATCCCAATACACTACTTGTACCGAGTAAGATTTAGTTATTTCTGAAAATACCCATGAATACCAAAGGAAATAAACAAAATTTCCTAAAACTAGTTCTATGGATTCAAAATTAATTTAATGATTATCTAATAAGAAACTTCTTTCCCTATAATTGAGGGCAACTGATGAATTTTCAGTCTAAACTGTAAGTAGGAAGTCCATATTGTCTGAAATTGTTAACAACGATATGAGCTTACATTCGGATTTTCTCAAAAACTATGAGAAGAACTTGTAATAATCAAAAGAATGCCCTGACAAGGGTAAAGAAAAAATCCAGGGGGAGGGGTGTGCATGATGAAAAGAAAAATTGAGTGCAGACTAAAGCAGACTAAAGAAAATGAAATTTTCTAAAGAAGAAAATTTATCATAGATTATTTTTAAATATTGTTTAAACACCAAGTTTAATTTATCACTTTTGAGATACTTAAGTATCATATAAAATTAGGACCGACCCACTGGAAGACTTAAATAGAATGAAGTTGCTAAAGGGTCATATTTCCCCTAAGATGCTAAGGGGCTGTAGAGTAGAGGAACAAGGAAAGGTTTGTCACTCATCTCAAGGAATGGGAGGTAGTATTTTTGTTTTGTTTTGTTTTTGACAAATTAAGCCTCCACTTTCAGTTTGGATCATAAGCAGAAAGTGTTATTTCTCTTCATCTCAACTTGTAGAAATCTAACCACATATAACAAAACTGGAAACATGGAGCACGCATACAAGAGAAAGAAGAGAGAGAGAGAGAGAGATAGGAGACCACTGCAGCATTATGTATCCACACCCTTCAGTGAGTACTTGTTGAGTCTTAAAGTGTTTGGTATCATATAATGGAATACAATCAAAGACTTCCATAAATAACAATTGGGAAATGGTTGATAGTTATTAACCAAGTGTATATATTCAGCGGAGGACTTATTAATAAGTAAATCATCTAAAAAGTGGCTTCAAAACAGAATAGTTGGTGATAAAGTTAAGGTGAAAGTCATTCTATTGGCCAGACTAATTGAGAGATACAAAATTTCACAGGGAGGGAAGCCCAGAGATTAAGATCAAGGTCTACTGAAGGCTTCCTTTTTAAAAATGTGTATAAATGTGGGGCACCTGGGTGGCTCAGTCTTTAAGGAACTGCCTTCAGCTCAGCTCATGATCCCGAGGTCCTGGCATCAAGCCCTGCATTGGGCTCCCTGTTCAGCGGGAAGCCTGCTTCTCCCTCTCCAATTCCCTCTGCTTGCTTTCCCTCTCTTGTTGTCTCTTTCTGTCAAATAAATAAATAAAATCTTTAAAAAAATAAAATGTATATAAATGTATGATCTAAAATACATATATATGTAAATGGATACATAACTCTTATTCCAGAATTTGTCTTATTTGATAAATCATCTTGGTAGCTTCTTGATAAGAAAAATTATTCTAAAGAAATATCTTTTGAAGTGGACATATACAATTTATTTTTATTTATTTATTTATTTATTTATTTTTAAAATTACAACAACTTAGACCAAACAAAAATGAATTGGTCAACAACCAAGGATTTTGGAGAAGACCCTCAAAGCTCAGAAGAGAGTATGGCTCCAACTAACACCTTGGTCATATAAGACCTTGTTATGGGCTAAATAGTGTTCCCCCAAATTTTATATCTTAAAGCTCTAACCTGTAGTACTTGAGAATGGGACTGTATTTGGAGATAAGACTTTAAAGGGAAAATTACATTAATATGAGGCTGTTAGGACACATGAGCAGTGTCATCATTATCAGAAGAAATTAGGACATAGGAGGAGACACCAAGGAGGCATGTGTCCTGAGAAAAGACCATGTGCAGATACAGAGAAGATGGCCATATGAACGACAAGAAGAGAAGCCTCAGAAGAAATTAAGGCTTCCAACAGCTTGATCATAGACTTCTAGCCTCCAGAATTATGAGGAAAAAAATTTCTGTGTTTTGGTCTACCCATTCTGTGGTATTTTGTTATGATAATTTCAACAAATGAATGCAGACCATCAGTAGAAAACCCAGTTGAGCTCTATCCAGACGTAGAACCTATAGAAAGTATGATATAATTAAAGAGTGTTGTTTAAAGCCATTAAGTTTGTGATAAGTTACGCAGCAACAGAAAACTAATAGAACCATAATCTCTTGGGTCTTACACTTTAGTAGTACATAGTAAATTAATAGGATTTTATTAATTTCAACCCCTAAGACACAGATGAGCAAATTACATTGGATATTAACTCACACATCTAATAACTAATACCGTTAGAATTGAGATTTGGACCTTATTTTTTTTAACTACTATGTATGTGTGTAACTACTATGTATACATACACATGAATGAATGGATATATATCCATTTTTCCATCTGTAAGATGAGACATTAGTTTTACAATGTTTGTGTATTGTTTGGGTTCTAAAATTCCACCTTGGGTATTTTGTCATAATGGCTGTTTTTTCAGGTAGCATTCTATTAATCAAGACTCTTTTAATCATCATTCAGTGTATTAGTATAAGAATATACATAATTCATAATGTTGACCTTGAGACATTGTGGGATGTTTCACATCTTTGAATACCACAAAGACATAAAAATTATATTTAGTAGAACTTGTACATAAGCAAATGGCAATGGATAACCTTTGTTTAAGTATATGGGATAATTTAATTAACAGGAATATGTGATTTTTGTAATTATACTGTATAATAGAAATATGTTTATGGTTGTCATTAGTTACCTCAGAGAAAGAATCTTAAGAAGAAGGGGCTAGCACTTTTTGGAAGCCAATCTGCATAGATAATCTTTATTCTAACTATGACCCTCAGAAGTAGCTGAGTACAACGGCCAATATGTATTAGGTACTTCGGTGGATTAAGGGATGTGCTGAGAGTTTTGCTTTTCAATAATGCCAACAGTCATATGGGTTTGGCACAATTAATATCACCAGCATTCAGATGATGAAACAGAGTCTTAGAAAATTTCAGGAATGTTTCATTGTTGGTAGGTGGTTACCTGTGTAACACATCTATCTCTATATCCAAATATATCTGTGTTTAATGTTTGAAAAATACCAGAACCTAGAAAATACAGTCCTCTAAATGTTTAGAAGTCATCCAGAATTTGGTCCCAAAAAAAAAAAAAAAAAAAAAAAATCAAGTTTAACAGCACCAAACTTACTTGATCATTGGCTTTTGAAAGCCACACCTGAGACCCCATTAGCCAAAGGCTACAGAGTACCATTCTGCCTTTGAGGAGGAAGCTGAAATGTATTCAGAAGGAAGACTAAATCATGGCTTCCTTCAGCTCACCCAAACAGCCCTGTGCACCGCCAACCAGTTACCTGGAGGCTCACACACTCAGAGAGCCGCCGTGAATGGGAAAGGATGCCTCCCCGTGTTGGTCAAACCAAATGTTCTGAGTGTAGACAGAGACTCTGTAAAAGTGGCCTAGGAATTTGGATTTTTATTGGAGCAGTTTTTCAAATTACCTCTTTCCTTTCTTTTGTTTAAAAAAGGCAATGCAGATATAATTCTACAGAATTCATTTCCCTCTAAAACTTAAGAGGTTTTACCAACCAGAGGTATTTGAAGGAAAGGTTATCCTGTGAAAGAAATAATTGTCCCCTTGAAAGATTTTTTTTTTTCCCCGAAATTCCTTCTTGTAGAAAAAGCTCATTGAGCACTAGTTTCTCTCTAAAGAAATTAAGCTCTGATAGCTTATGAATTCAAATGCAATGCAGCAGACTCCCAGACAGTTTAAGATCCATTAGGTTATCGAGCTTGTCCTTCTGTAGCCTGCTTTAAATTCTATCTGCAAGGTGATTAAAAGTAACATTTAATAACAGGTCAGTTGACGAGTAATTATTTAGCACCCACAGGGTGCAGAGCTCTATACAAAATGCTCTGAATTAAAACCTTTAAAGTCACATAATGGGAAGGGAGACAATAATGTCTTTTTCTCTGAGCATAAGAACATATTCAGTCCTATTCTCTCTCATATTTTGGGAAGATAAGCTATCAAAAATTATGCAAAAAGTTAATAATAACTTACACTTTTATAGTATTCTCTTTTGTCAAAATTCTCTTACATTTTCTGGTAGGACTCTTTCTATGAAGTAGAGAAAGCATTATGTTCCCATATGTCAAATGAGGAAACTGAGTCACAGAGGGATAAGATGACTTATAAATACACACCCATGGGGAACGACCTGGATTTTTGTCTAGTCTCTACTTCTCTTTCCGGCTTCCTTAGATGATAGGACACGGTAGTGCACAAGAATT
The DNA here is from genome assembly GCF_022355385.1 of Mustela nigripes. Taxonomy (NCBI): domain Eukaryota; kingdom Metazoa; phylum Chordata; class Mammalia; order Carnivora; family Mustelidae; genus Mustela; species Mustela nigripes. The sequence continues at coordinate 121,582,749 of NC_081569.1, read as the reverse complement.
TGTAGTTGCAGTGAGAGGCCCACTTGCCCTTTGAAACTCTTCTTGAACATGATCTTGAATCCAAGCTCCACATGCCTTGGCTCTGGTGGATAGTCCCCTGCTCTGTGGTTCAGCAGTGCCCTGTGTGTAAACCTTGCTGTATCACCATCACCCTGTTTCCTACTGAAGCAGCCTTGGTGCAGTAGCCTATGCACCGTCTGTCTATGCAAGATGCAGTGTGTCCTTGGGATGCAGGAGGCTCCAGACTGCCCTTGCCTTTACTCTTTTTATTTCCTATCCATTCCTTTTGCCTTATGGCAGCTGCATACATTTTTTAAAATGCAAATTGGATTCTCAGACTCCTCTGCATAAGGGTTAATGGCTTCTCTAGAATTTTAAGATCAAGGTGAAGATCTTACAGAGGGCTTCAAGGCCCTCCTTTGCCTGAACTGCTGATCCCTCAACCTTCACTCCCACCCCCACTTCAGCCCCACATTCTTACAGGTCCCAGAGCAAGCAATTTCCCCGACACGGAACTCCCCATCTGCAATATCCCACTGACCTGCTTTTTCATTCAGTTCCTTCCTAGTCAAACTTCCGCTTGATGAAGCCCATAAATGATCAGATCCTATCTATTCTGAATTCCCTTAACACACTGCCTTTTTAAAAAATATATATTTTTTTAATAAAATATTTTATTTATTTATTTGACAGAGGCACAGTGAGGGAGGGAACACCAGCAGGGGGAGTGGGAGAGGGAGATGCAGACTTCCTGCTGAGCAGGAAACCCTATGTGTGTGGGGCTTGATCAAGGACTCTGGCTGGGATCATGACCTGAGCCAAAGGCAGAGGCTTAATGACAAAGCCACAAAGGTGTCCTTTTTTTTTTAAAGTACTGATCACTGGAATGAAATTGATTGATGTGCTTAGGCTAAGGATAAAGGACCAGAATGCCAGGGCAGGGATCATCTTTTATGTTTTGCTTACTTTTGCTTCTCAGAGCCTAGCAAAGTGCTTGAAGCCTTGTAAGATTTCAGTTATTGACCAAGAAAAGAGGCAGTGCTGAAATCGAACAAAAGGATGCATTTGGGGTCTTGGAATTGCAGTTCAAGGAACACAGATTCAGGTAACACCCAAATTGTATCCCCCTAGGGAACAAAAGTCAGGGGGTTTTAAAGGGTGATTCACAGACCTGTACCCCGGGGGATAAAAATATATGTTTATAAAAAATAAAAAATTAATTAAAAATTTAAAAAAAAAGACAAAAAGAAAATGATTGTATATGTTGTTTACAAATAATTCAGATTGGTATTGGCAGCAGAAAACTAATCTTGGCCAGGTATAATTGGTTGCTAAGGTTATCAGCCAAGCAGAGGTCCATTACTATAGCAAGTTGAAGGTTTCTGTGCAGAGACCTTGGACAATTTGGGGTTGGGCTCAGTTCAAAAGTTCATAGTTCTACCCAGCGAGGATGTACATAAGATCCAAAGCCTTAATGGCCTTCCAGCTCCATTTTGAAGCTCCTTAATATGACTGATTTTATATTTTATTTCAACTTTCACATAATAAATACGGTTGGGATGTTTAAAAAAATTGATCAACATGGTTTTGACTCCAGTTGGGCTGCAAGTTATAAAAGACCATAAATGTCTGTTTTACCTAGTCTATTGGCACATGTCCTGGTATTCAGCACATCGAAAATGCTCAATAAAACTTGTTTAACGAATGTGTTAAGGTTGAATGCATTTCCCAAATATAATACTCTAGTAACCATATCAGAAAAGGACATGTGGGGGCACCTGGGTGGCTCAGTGGGTTAAAAGCCTCTGCCTTCAGCTCAGGTCATGATATCAGGGTTCTGGGATCGAGCCCAGCATCTGCATCTGCCTCGCTGCTGAGCAGGGAGCCTGCTTCCTCCTCTTTCCACCTGCCTTTCTGCCTACTTGTGATCTCTGTCAAATAAATAAATAAAATCTTAAAAAGAAAAAAAAAATAGGATATGTGGTGGCAAGCCTATTTGCAGTAAATTTCTGCTGATGGGTATTATTTGCTTGTTATTTATTTATTTATTTATTTATTTATCTGTTTATTTATGTTTGAAACGTATGCAGTTATCTTTGGTATACATAAAAATTATTGAACATAGGGCAGGGACGCCTGGCTGGCTCAGTGGGTTAAGCATCTTCCTTCGACTCAGGGCATGATCCCAGGGTTCTGGGATCGAGCCCTGCATTCGGCTCTACTCAGTGGGGAGCCTGCTTTTCCTCTCCCCATGCCTGCCATGCTGTCTACTTGTACTCTCTCTCTCTATATATATCAAATAAATAAATGAAATCTTTAAAAAAAATTGTTGAATATGATCAATTTCATCTACTTCATCAGCCTAATAATTTCTACCACCAACTTAATCTACCTGTTATAGTGTATTTGGCAATAAAATGGAAAAACATATGCCATACTTTTGTTAGAACTATAGGATTATAAAATGAAAAATCATAAACAAGGAGGGGAACTCCTAGATGAATGGATTCTGTTTTATACTGTCAGTAAAATAGATAGGGTCTTAACATGACTAAACTGAGTTCTGAACTTCCTGATAAGTAAGACAAGAAAGAAAAGCATGATTTTAAAAAAAGCTGAAAAGCAAAGCATGATAGATTCATGCTCATTTTAGAGATCAAGTTCAAGTGTTTACATCCCAAACCAATTAATAATCCTTTATAAAATGTTGTGGTGTTTAAATATTAAGTTCTTCATCCATAGCATCTCCCTTTCCATTGGACTTTCTTCTGGAAATCACGTTTTCTCCAGAAATCTTCCAGAAATCAACTCATAAGCAAACATTGAACTTGAAATAATGCTCATATATTAGTACTATAAAAATCTTTTATTGAGACATAGGTTTGTTTCCTGATGAGCTGATTTAGCTTCATTGTTCACAAATATGACATTCACCAGATAAATCTGCAATTTTGTTTTGGCTCCTCATCTTTACCCAAATATCTGAACAGAACTAGAAAATGTTCTATAGTGTCATGGACCTAAAGACCATGAGCTATGCTTTGAGTTGCCTCTCACAGTCGTCCTACCTTCCCAGTAGCAGTTGAACTAATCTATTCCTCCAAGGAAGATTTAAAGCCTCTAATTTAACCCTCGAATCTAAACCTTCAAATGCCAATCTTCTCCCACGGTAAAAAAAAAAAAAAAAAAAAGAGTATATGTTTTTACAATAAGATATTACAAGATGTGGAATGCTTTTGAAAAATTAGACATGAGGGGCGCCTGGGTGGCTCAGTGGGTTAAGCTGCTGCCTTCGGCTCAGGTCATGATCTCACGGTCCTGGGATCGAGTCCCACATCGGGCTCTCTGCTTAGCGGGGAGCCTGCTTCCTCCTCTCTCTCTCTGCCTGCCTCTCTGCCTATTTGTGATCTCTCTGTCAAATAAATAAATAAAATCTTTAAAAAAAAAAAAAGAAAAATTAGACATGAAAGAGGCTCAAGAAAAAGAAGAAAAAATATTCAATAGAAGTGTATTGAATTGGATAGTGTTCCCTCTGAATTATGCCCACTCAAAAATCTATGAATGTGACCTTATGTGGAAATAGAATCTTCGCTGACATAATCAAGTTAAGATGAGGTCATACTGGGTTAAAATGGATAGAATGACCAATGTTCTGGAGAGAAGGACCAATGTCTGTATGAGAGGAGAGATATTTGGACACAGATGCACACAGAAGAAAGATAGGCATGAAAGGAGACAGAGATTAGGGCTGGGCTTCTATAAACCCTGAAGCACCAAGGATTGCCTAGTGACCACACGGCAGAGGAAGAAAAGCGGGATTCTACCTCAGAGACTCAGAGGCGGGTGCCTGCCCCAGCCAACTCCTGGATTTTAGACTTCTGGCTTCCAGAAATGCAAAAGGATAAATTTCTGTTGCTTAAAGATAGCTCGTTTGTGGTAACTTGTCAAAAATGGCTTTAGGAAAGTAATACAAGGAGAAAAAAATGAAATTGTATTTTATTTTCTTTCCTTTTCATAGATTTCAAGACAAGAAACACTTCTAAGGCACATCAGGTCCTTCTGGATCTCCACACATGAGAAGAATCACTGATAATAAGAAGGGTACAGATATACAAAAACAAAACAAACAAACATTTTAAAACAACAACAACTTGACCCTGAGGTTATAAGAATGGATCTTTGAAGTTGTTTCTTAGATTTATTGTAATTCCTTCTATTTGGTGGCACTTTCTACTAATTTGGTCCTTGAGGCACCCTTCGGTGAAGATAAAGCAGATAATAAAATTCTCAAGTGGCAAATGAAGAAACAGGTTTAGAGAGATTAAATGACTCATCCAAGTTGTTCAACAAATCAATATAAACACTGGAACTTGAACCTAGATCTTCTCACTCAGTGCTTTATTTTTATGATTCTGCCATGAACCTCACAAATGGGTATGACTAGCTTATGATTTTCTGACATTACATTTGACCTCCTCTTTAAAACTTGGTACCAGCAAACCTGCAGGCTGAGTTGCTTAACCAGGGAGGACCTTATGGGGTTACAAAGGGAAGGGGGGATTCCACTCCTTCTGTCGACTCACACCCATTGAGGATCTGTTGTAAAATATACTTGAAAGCGCTGGAAAACGCATGTGGGTTGGGAATTAGATCCCTACAACAGGCAAAGGGCATTGAGGAAATGAGAGTTTAAAAGAAATGGAAGAAAAGAGTTTAAAAGTTGTTGAAAGTGCTCTTGGGAATATGATTTATGGCATGAAACATAAAAGGCCCATAACAAACAATAGAATAAAAAGCAGTGGCTCCCAAGTGTCAGGCCACGGAAAAGTGCCAGGCTAAGAACAGGAGAATTTTCTGAGGAATTTATTAAAAATAACAAGACCAGAAATCCTGTCCAGGGGATTCTGAGTCAATGGATCTAGAGTCAAGTGTCCTTGGGGATTCTGATGCCTATGTAAGTTTTGACATTATTGGTTCAGAAGTATAAGGTTGTATCTGTAACTTACCAGGATGGTTCTAGTCACATTCCTCTTGCCCTCATCTACTTTTCGATGATTGCCTAATATCCCTCCCAATGAGCCAGGGCCCAAGAAATGTCAGATACGCGATAGCGAATGATAAGGAAACTGAGGCTGAGGATTTAATCTGATGTCTTTCACATCAAGACAGAGGTAAAAATGTCTGTGTTTCTCTGTGCCATGTCTCTAGAACCCTCGACTTTCCTTTCCAGTAGGAATTAGAGGTTCTGGGAAGTCATTCTTTGTCTAAAATCAGTCAGGCAGTTGGTGAAATTGTAAAGCAGGAAACATATAGGACTTGTCTAAGACCACTTCCACTACAATTCTTCTGTCCAAGTTCTCTCCAGCCTGCCCTTCAGAATACTGGATAGGCAGAGCAAATGCAGAGGACCCAATATAGTAGGACTGATTAATTAGCTCAAAATAGGATATAATATCATTGGCCTTTGGAATTTACTAGATCTATGTAATCATTTTATTCTGCTTAATATATCTGGCATAATCTTTTTAGTTTTTATGGGTTCTAAATATCATAATCAAGGCTATTCTTTATATTACCTGCCAGTTTCCAGATCTTCTGGATTGGTCTCTCTGTTTTCAACAGCTGCTTATGTTTTCAAAGTATCTCCACTCATTCTGAGATGAAATTAGCTTTGAATATTATTTAGTAAGTCATTTGGAATAAATGTCTTAGACTACTTCTTCCAGAGGTGCTTGTCGTAGGCTACTTTTTCTATTCTACCACAATTTTAGGCATAGGTGGCAATCTGAGGAAGAGCTATACTAAGGCCTACTTGCTTTCCACAGGCTCTTTAAATTATGCTGGAAGACAGCTGTCTATCTTAGCTATTTTTGAAGCCATTCCCAACTGCTACGGGGTGGGGGGTGGGGGGTGGGGGCGGAGTTCTGCCCTCACTTTTTTTTTTTCAGTTTTTATTTTCTTTTCCTTTTGCTAATGAGCTTGCTTTAGTTGTATGTTGATTTATTAAATGTTTAAACCAATCTCATTGAAGCTCTTCTTCATATGTTCTTTCTTTCTTTCTTTTTTTTTTTTTTTTCTTTCTTGCTTTCAGGAGTTTCCTTTCATTTTTATTTATTTATTTATTTATTTTTATTATGTTGTGTTAGGCACCACCATACAGTACACTGTTAGTTTTTTTGTAGTGTTTCCTGATTTATTGTTTGCATATAACTTTCATTTTAACTATTAACCTCCTTCAGTATTGCCTTTCAAAGGATTTGAAATGATTTTGTAAGAGTTTAAAATGATAATCTAGGGACTTGAATATATTCTGAGAAAGCCCTAGGGCGTTGATATTCTTCAAAACTTCCTGTCTGCAGAGCCTTTGCCTCTTAAAATTTTTGCGGTATCTACAACTTCATTGGAAAACAGAATAATTTATCTTGTAGATTTTCATCATCTTTTGCTGCTGGTTCCAGTCAGAACAAGAAAACAAAGAACAGAGATTTAATTTGGTGTTAAGAAGCACAGAAGATGTTTGGTACAGAATTACAGAGATGGTCAAGGTATTTTTCTTCTCTCTTTTTTTTTTCTTTTTTCTTTAAATTTTCTTCTTTGCCTTCAATCAGTTGTGCACGCGCGCACACACGGACTGAGAGAGATTGAGAGAGAGAGAGAGAAAGGGAATGTGGCTTTATAATCAGGGAAAAAAGCAGTTAATTTCCAACTGTTGCATAGACTGAAAATTGTAAATACTAATAAGAGAATAAATTTGGATCCTGGATCTTCAAGTTTTGGAATCTGTCCAGCGTAGAGTTAGCAATAGAACAATAGTTAACACCCTAATGATGGTTAATTAGCCCCTGCTATGGAATTTCAGTTCCCATAGGATGGGAATCATTGTTTTCCACTACCATTACCAGCAGAGGCTTGTATAACTCCAAGGGCTGAATGTGATGAAACTAGCTCCTTCCAGATTCTCTGACTTTACTATTATCAATGGGTGTTTTATAAAAGCAATGAAGTACCTTTTCCTAGCTTAGAACTGAGAGAATATAACAAGGTGTTTCAAGTATGCATATATAGGTTCCCACCAAGACATGCATAATTGGAAACAGTTAACCAATTTGACCAAGAAACAGTCTTCTATAAAGAAGATTGGATTGCCTAACATGTCTAGAAGACAGACATAAATTTTGTCCAGTATATGCAATGGAATTTGCATCTTTAGATTGGGACAGGCTGAGCTAGTTAACCAGAGACCCTATAATTTACAGTAGTTGTCTTTAATGAGGCCATTGAGAGATTTGGGAATGTATGCAGAAAGCAGGGGGAGTGAAAGTGGTTCTATAATAGAAAACAGAGGTTTCTGAATGTAGTTTGGGAAGACAGAGAAGGGTATAGTAAAAATTAGCATAACAGCCATGTCTATAGAAACATTCCTACTTCTAAGCTTTCATTAAATCAAATACTAAGTGGCAATTACTGAAATACAATAGGCACATTCAGGCTCTGACAACTCTTAACCTTTCTGGGCTTAATAAACCATTTGTCTTGAGTCATGTGATGTCCCCATCACATGAGGCAACTCTTAGACCATAGGCTTCAGTGCCCTGTGAAACAATCTAGAGTTCTCTGAATGGCACAATTATTTGGGGGTAATTCAAGACGTCTCTATTGAGGCGTCCAGGATTCAATGTGTGTTTAAATAGACTCCTGGGCCCTGAGAAGTATAAGCTTATGCAATGTACAGGTTGTCATCTGTTTCAGAGGGAATAGAGCTACTTCCTGAATCAGAATTGTTAAATGGGGGGCACACACATAGGAAAATGTGCACAATGAAGCCCCAAACTGTAAATACTTATTACTCAATGGGGTTCAGAGAGGCCTGCACTGAGGAACTGAAAAGTAGGCAAGCTGAATGACCTGTTGGCATTGTGTTTTTTGCTTTCCAGTTAACTCTGCCATATTGTTCGATGCATAGACACTTAAACAATTCTTAAAACGTTTCACAATTATATGGGGTTCATCAATAATTACATTTTCTCACAAGATAGTCACAAATCTCCATGACATTTCTGTCCTTAGAACCTGGAGGTGTCAGACATACTGAACAGCAAGTCACAGAGACGTTAGGGGACGCCAGGCTTACAAAAGGGTCTTAACATAGACTGTTCATCTTAAATGTCCAGACATAGTCTTGGTCATGGTCTGGAGTGAGTTGAGGTGAGTTTGGGGAACAGGAAACAGAGGCTTATCACTGGCTGGTCCTAAAGTAGTGAGGGAAGCTTATATCAGAGCCTTTGGGGCTTAAAGCACCAACAACATATTCTGCCCACTTTCCTACTCTACCACAAACACCTGGCACACTGTTCTGTTGTGAATTATTTTCTCTTTAAGGCTACCCTTCATGATAATGTTCAACAATGTTTAGTCTATAAAACTTCTTTTGCACCTTGAATAGCATTATAAAAAGGAGCAGCGTAAACTCTGGATCAAGGCTCTGCAAATTTTTTAAATTTCCTGGGCTCCAGATGAATCTCTCCACATTTCCTATAATCACAGATCTCAGGTCCACATTCTTTCTTTTTGTATGTGTCCTCATTTATTTCCAATCCAATCAATTTGACTAAGCCCATCACATTTCTTCTGAACAGTTGTTCAAATATGTAAAAATGTACACAGTGGTGGAATTCAATGACGGCACTGAGGGGAGATAGGAGAGGGTTAAAAAATATATATATTCCAAAGTTTTTGATAGATTTCTAAGAACTATAAGAGATCAAATGAAAACCATGTAATTAATTACCAGCGTGTCCATGTGTGTATACATGTGTGTGTGTCTGCATATATACACACAGAGAGTGTCTTTTATGATGGGAGCAATATAGAACAAAAACCTCTGGATGAGTCCAATTTTAATTCTATGAGGGCAGAGACTAAAACTTTCTCTTCTCGGAACTTCCGCCAGCGCCCCCTGGATTTGCACCAAAGGTCATGTAGCCTTTCTTTCCCAGAGTCAGTTGTTGATGTTAATTTTCACTCAGAAAATTCTTCAAATCCATGTTCCTAGTCTTAGGATTCTTACCTTGTTTTTCTTAATTGGCACCTGGCTTAAACATAATCACCTGAGAAGTTTTACAAAACTTTATCATTATGAAAAGTTTCAAACATATGCCAAATACAGAGAATAGAAAAATCAGTATCCATACATCTATTTCAATAATTTTCAGTTCATAGCTAACTTGTTTCTTCTAAACCCACTTTGACTCCCAATCGCCCAAATTGATTTGTAGCAAATCTAAGTTATTTCTTTCCAACCAAAAATACATTAGCGAATATCTTAGAAAAGGAATATCTTGAAACATAATCACATACCACTATCATACTTAAACTTAGCATTAATTCCTTGATATCAGTATTAAAATTTAAATTAAATATAATTAAATATAATTATAATTGATATCAGTTTTAAAATTAACCATATCGTTTCATGAATTGCTATTTAGGAGCACCTGGATGGCTCAGTCAGTTAAGCATCTGACATTTGTTTTTGCTTTTGTTTTTTTTAAGATTTTATTTATTTATTTGACAGAAGTCACAAGTAGGCAGAGAGGCAGGCAGAGAGAGAGGGAGGAAGCAGGCTCCCTGCTGATATGGGGCTCTATCCCAGGGCCCTAGGATCATCACCTGAGCCAAAGGCAGATGCTTTAACCCTCTGAGCCACCCAGGTGCCCCTGACCCTTGATTTTGACTCAGGTCATCATGGAACCAAGTCTGATGTCAGGCCCCCCACTCAGTGGAGAGTCTACTTGGGATTCTCTCTCATGTTGTCTCTCTCTTTCTCTCTCAAATAAAGAAATAAATCTTTAAAAATAATAAATTGTTATTTTAAAGCTTATTTGATTTTATCCAAATTATAATAAGGATTATGTATTCTAGTTGGGGGTTGATATATGTCACTTCAGTGTCTTAAGATCTCTCTCTGCCCACTCTTCTCCTGGTCTCTCTTTTTATTTCTCTTTCTTTCTTCCTTAGTATTTATTTGTAGAAGAAACTGAGTTGTTTCTTTTGTTTCTCACCATCAGCAGTTTGCTGACTGATTCCTCAGCTGTCATTTTTTACTTTGTCTCCTGTATTTTCTGAAAATAAATCTAGATGATCCATCAGTTTCAGGTTTGAAAGGCAGAAGTCATGTCATTTTTGGTGGTCTCTCTTTTTATGACATAAGAAGCAATTAGTGATTATTACCTAGATTTATTATGTTGGTTAAAGTGGCAAAATAATGGCATTATAATTTCAACACTCTTTCTTCATTTATTATCTAGATTACTTATCTTAAAAAAATCTTCTACATCTAACTAATCTTTTACTCTGGGACACAATATATAGGGAAAGTTAAAGATAAACGCTAGATTAGAGGTTTTTTTTTTTCCTTGTTCTTACCAGTTTCCAAAATAATGAATCAGCACTAGCGTCGGCCTAGGATGACAACTGTGTTGTGTTTTCTTTTGTATTTATCTTTTTAAAAAAGGAACCAAACAACAGACTTGGCTTTAGCCATTTCTCCAGGAGACTTTGGTTCCTTTTCCAGAGAAGTGGTATTGAGACATCACAATCTGGAGCTGGTAATGCTAATTGCTGCTGGGATTTTATGCATTTTTACTAGCTAGAGTTAGAATGTATGTACTTATTTTTTAAGATAAATATATTATGACTAATACATAAGTTTTACTGAACCACATGAGTCATATAACTGAATTTCATTAATTTTTTTTTACATCCTCCAAATCCCCATTCTCAAAGATATAAGAACAATTATGCACTTATATTAGCTCAAAATGCACATACCACTGTCTCAGAATTAGCACTATGTCACAGCCACCACTGATATGATGAGTAAAAACAGGAACCCTATTTGGCACATATATGTCTTAATCAGTTCAAGTTGCTATAAAAATATACCAAAGACTGGATGGCTTAAACAATAGAAATTCACTTCCTCTTAGTTCTGTGGACTTCAAGGTCCAAGATCAAGGTGCAGGCTAATTCAGTTCCTGGTGAGAGCCCTCCTCCTGACTAAAGATAGTCACATTCTCACAGTGTCCTTCCATGGCAGAAAGACAGACAGCTCTGTCATCCTTTCCTGTCCTTTTAAGGTATCAATTCTACCATGAAGTTCCTACCCTCATGACCTCATTTAAATACAATTTTCTCCCAAAGGCATCATCTCCAAATAACATCCATTATTTTGGGAGTTAAAGATTCAACACAATTTTTTTGCTGGAGTATGGGTGTCAGTAGGTAAGCACAATTCAGTCCACAGCACATAGCAACATGACATTACTGAATTTTTAAGGCCACTAGGACTGGATTATCTGTTATACCACCAACTCAAAACATAGATAGCTATATTATTCCAGTTTTCCTTAGATTTTTAGGAAATATTATTTTATTTTATTTTATTTTATTTTGCATTTATGTAAACATTTCCATGAATCCGAACTGAATTCCACAAAACTAGGTATCATCACAGACTATTTTCTATTCTTGTACTCTTCACAGTATTTCTTCCCTCCACATAGAAAGGCATACAAAATGTATTGCTTATCCTTTTAGAAAGCATATTTAAGAGACATATTCTTAGGACTTACTTTCAATCCACCAAGTTACAATAGCCCTCTTAGGCCAGAGGATTCTGATGCACAGCTCTGATTATGACCCTACATACTCTACTTCAGTGATTTCCCTTCGTCCATGCTCTCTGTTATAACTTAAAAGCCAGTGACTAAAAAATCTATTTCCAACCTTCAATCTCTTCTGGATACCAGATTACTGGAAACCCTAAGCAGAAAATATAATGTCATCCTCTTTTATTACATTCAAAGTAATCTTATTTGTTAAGGCCATCTAACTTATCATATTGACAAATTTTTAGATGTCTTTGATTCTTTCTTTTTCCTTACATTCTCTCAGTCCTGAAATTTCTTCAAAATTGTTCCTCAGAGTCAGGCTTCTCTCTGTCTTTACTGGCATAGTCTTTGGAGCAGGGTTTTTCAACCTCAGCACGACTGACATTTTGAACTGTATAACTCTTTGTCATGAGGGGCTTTCCTGTGTGTTGCAGGAGGTTTAGCAGCATCACTGGCGTCTAGTCACCAGATGTTCATGTCAGTTCCCTAGACAAACAAAAATGTCCCCGGACATAGCCATCTGTTCCTTGTGTATATGTGTGTAAGCAATGGGAGTTGAGGGACATGGGGGAAGGAGGAGAACCAATGGTTTCTAGCTTATCATCTAGGTCTTTGACAACAAAAACCATGTCTAGTTTCCTGGCTTCTAATATCATCAACCATCCCCATTGCTGTTCAAATTATTCTTTATATTATAAACTATGTTCCTGTGACATTTATACTTCATTTCTTTTTTCCTGCTGGATATACACAAATTCCAGAGGGGGCCATAAAGTTCTTCACTAAGAACCCTTTCCACCATCACATTCTGTCTCTCACCCCCTCCCCCCACATTCTACTTGTATTTATTCCCTACATGGTGACAGCTGATTTATTCCACTTCTCCAAATTTTCCATTTTTTTCTGTTTTTTTTTTTTTTTTCTCCATACATATACTCTTTCCTTAGCTGCATGCCGCCCATATTCTGAAGATGGAAAACTCTTATTCCTCCTTAAGGTGGTTCTCAAATAACAAATAACATGGAGGACATGGGGAGATGGAGAGGAGTAGGGAGTTGAGGGAAATTGGAAGGGGAGGTGAACATGAAAGACTATGGACTCTCAAAAACAACCTGAGGGTTTTGAAGGGGCAGGGGGGTGGGAGGTTGGGCGAGCCAGGTGGTGGGTATTAAGGAGGGTACGTATTGCATGGAGCACTGGGTGTGATACAGAAACAATGAACACTGTTATGCTGAAAAGAAATAAAAAAAAAAATTGTATGGTGAGCGACCGTTTCCCTGACACCCCCATCTTAAATAAAGCATCAAACACATTGGATTGTAATTCCTTGTTTCTACTCCATCTCCCTCCTTTTTTAGGTAGCTCCCTGAGGACATCTGGGTTTATTCACAAAGTTTAGCACTGTGAGCAGAAGAGGCACCTGCTTGAATCTTCATCCATACCCTCCATGTCAGTAGTAGTAGAAAAAGGACATGAACAATGAAGTCTTCCCTTGGATGTTTGTAGGCTGCTGGGTTTAAAGGTTGATTGACTGACAGCATGCGATCCAAAGTACAATATAAGGAAAAAAAAAAAAAAGAACTTCTTTCAGGGTTATTCTTAACTTCAAAATGCATTTTATGACCACTAGAATTTGAAATAAAAGTTAGTAGTCCTTAACATGAGAAAATGGCACCCATGGCATTTCTAAAACTGATTGCAGAGTGCTCCTGTGGTACCAGCAAAAGACTGTTCTTCCTGACAGCACAGCCTCTGATCTGTAACATTGAACCTCATTGCTCACCTGTGCCTTTCAGGGGTGGCTGCTGTCTGTTGGCCCGTGTGCACCCTTGCACGGAGGAGAGACAGCCAGGGCAGTAGTGAGACGTTGGCTCTGTTAGCCTGTCTGAGGAGAAAGTCATACTTGAAGGAGTGGATGTGAAGGGCCCAGAAAACCAGAGAGAAGCGGGGGAAAATTAACTGTATTTGAGTCCCTTGTTAAGCTGCATATGGAAAAAGAACATTTGTAAAATATAGAATCAAAAGTGAAAGAAGGAAGGATTGACCATTTGTGAAGCGCTATCTTTCTTTATGAAAGTTTATTCTTAATTCTAGCATTTGCTATTCTTGGTATAAGTTATGCAAGCTTTCTATCTTCTAGATGAAGTATAAAGAAAAGGAAAGGAAAGGAAAGGAAACATTAGCTGGATGTATTTGATATGTCAGTAATAATGCTGCAAAGTATATAACATCTCTGTGTTATCTTATTTAGAAACTGAGTCTTGGTGAGGTTAAGAATGTGTTTATGGACATAAAATTGGTACATCTTGATGTATCATTCAAATATGATTCTCCCTGACTCTATTTCAGCTATTTCTTTCTTCCCCCTGTATTTATTACTTTGAGATGGAATAGTCTTCATCCCACCATGCTGGGTTTAGCACTGAAGACTATGTTCGTGTGTTCACTATGTCACATGGATAGAAAAACCCCCTTCCATCTGTTGTTCCTCACACCTGGCTGGGGATGAGGGAAGCCAGTGAAGGATGACTCAAAAAAAAAATCTAGTACTTGCTACAGATTAGGGAATGATCAGAATTATGAAACTCCAAGTTCATATGTAAATGTTCTAGGAATAGTTATGTCTAAAGTGGGTTATGTTTGTTGGAATGGAGTTTGGTTTTGGATTATGACATTTTGAATTCGTGTTCCCTGAGCAGAGCAAGGGGGCAGTTAAAAGAAGGGCAGGATCCATTCCTTACAGACCCTTTCCCGGATCTATAAGTAAGAATGGGAAGCACATAGCTCTGCAGTATGTCGGAGCAGGGGATCCAGAGTGAACCCTGGAGAGAAAAGTCTGACGTTGGAGCTTGAGAAGGTGAATTGAATCAGTCTGTAGGGAACATTTCACCCTCCATGCCTAAGGAGAAAGATAAATGAGAGAAAGTAATACCTAGCAAAAAAATGTAGAATAAAGGCAGCTGAAGATCCAATATTTCTACGTTCATTTTTGATTTTTCTAAGAACTTAATGAAAACAAAGGTATCATTAAAAGCCACTTCATGCCAGGTGAAGATTTTAGATATGGCCACGTCCCTATCTCCACTGTTCTGCCATTAGTCCACTATGTTGGTTAAACACATGTAACGTCCTGTCCAAAATAGTTTTACCAGCACTGGTGAGCCTTTCTCACATTCCAAAATTATCTCAAATACTTGTGAAAATTGCAGATTCTTAAACTACCTTCTGCTGAATCAGATTATCTGGTAGCAAGTCCTAGGAATCTGATTTTGGTAAGCTTCCTTGTTGATTCTGGAACACACCAATGTTTGAGAGCTCTTGGCTCAACTGATATCTTCTCTCAGCTATTTTTAGCTCCATTATTTCCTCTTTGAGGTGCAAGTCTCAGATACAGATGCATGGTCCAGAGTTAATTTCAACAGTATATACCTATTAGGAAATGTGAGAAGTTTGGGTAACTCCATCAGTTGCATTTCCATGGAAGATATTCCATACCCATGGAAATATTTAGCAGGCTTGGGAATAGTTGCCCCCATAAGGATCTAGGCATGCTCATTAAGTATACCGGTAATTGCTGCAAAGCCCCCAATGAGGCATATCCAGAAAAGAGAATAACTCCAAAGAACAACAGGTCAGCTTTAAGAACCAGGACAATAGGCTAGATTCGGAGGGAGCCATGGGGATGGATCTTAAATCTATTCAGGATGCACACAGACACATACACATACACACATATGTATGTTGATTCCTAAAAACACCCATAGGGTAACTAAAACTGGTATAATCATCTCCTTTTTATAAAAGCAGAAACAGAGCATCAGAAATAAATATACATTCCCAGAAATATACAGCTTGAAGAGCCCAAGTTCAAGCCCCTTTCCATTTGAGCACTGTGATTTTACACAGTTGGAGAATAGTATTTCTGTTGGACTTTGATATGGGACTTCCCACAGATGCCTCTTGTATGACCTTTGGGACACATCAGCATGGGCAGGTACCTCTAAGAAACTCTGTGGTTTATTTACCAGGAACAACAGGCCCTTACTAAATTCCATTGGCGGGGTGTGGGGGAGAGGTTAATCTACAAGAAATAATAACAATAAGGCCACATCTTGTGATCACTGATAGGCCTGACAGTAATATTCTAGGGAATAATTCTCCTTTGATTCATTCAGAATTTAATTTTGTTGAAAGTCCCACTGAATCATAATTAATGCTACAAAAGCAAAATTTAACAAGAGCTCTGGGGCAGCCTTTTAAATATACAGTAGCTAATTAACTATAACTATACAATTTACAAACACATCTATTGAGAACTTGAAAGTCTACTGGTAGATATATCCTTTTATTGCGTGTAGTAGCTGTCACACTGTAAAATTATTTTCAGTCATTTGCCAGTGTTTTAAGACTTTCATTACAGTTAAATAATGTGCTTAAAACAAAAGTTTTCCTCCTTTAAAATGACAAGAAAGGGCATCTAGGGTTTGATTAATGTAGCTTTATGACACTTGGAAATGAAAGCTGACTGGGGATATAAAATGCTTAAGAAATTCAAGCTCTTGGGAAAGTTACATCTAGTAACTGCCCCTTTTTCCCAGTGTGGAAGGGCTGTTAATTCTAATGATACCAACAGACATGCATGCACACACTAATATGTATTTTCTGGAAAAGAACTATTCAAATAGTGACTACCTTTTACATGCGAAAGGCCACTGTATTGAAAGATGTTCTGTGTGTGTCTGTGTGTTTCTATGAGCATGTGTGTGTGTTTCACTTGCTTTGTCATTGCATTTTTAGCATTCAAGAGCCAGAATTTAGCCTGGTTTGTCTTTGTGGGAAAAGCTCATAACGTGTGCCAATTTATAGTTCATATCAATAACCATATGATATTTGATTGACTAGTTATCAATCTGGCAGTTATCATAGTTCATGGTGCTGTTCAGGAAAATTCAAAAACTCCCATGAATGGGGAAAGAATTGGTGGAATAATGTTCATGTGTAGGCAGATTATATACAGAAAAAAGGAGGCCTCTAGTGCCTACTCTAATTTGGCTATACAAGCTTATTTTTCTCAAGAATAAATATTGATTTATTGAGCTTATAGCATATATGAGGTCCTGGGTGAAGAGTGCTACATTGGTCATTTCATTTAAATCTTAAAAAAAAAAATAGCCTTCTATGGAAAATATAATATCCCCATTTTATGAGCAAAGACACTTCTATTCAAAGGGGCTAAGTAATTTGTCCAAGGTCAAAATCACTTAATTTAGGGGGAAAATGACAGCAAGAGAAAATTATGATTGCATGGCCAGCCCTCAGTTCTCTTTACAGTCCATCAATTCCACTTCTTTATGTTGGCATAACATTTTCAGGCTGCAGTTCTGGAAGGAGAGGTCAAAGGAAGAGTCAATAAAGTAACCTGCGGATTTTAAATTCACTCTGATCTCAACTGATTGTTCTCTCTGATCCTATGCTCTTCTACCAATGAGCTTAACTTCTCGGGTTCCCTGATGCTCCTTCCTCCTTGAGTTCTGAGCTCATTTTCCTGTTCATTGTCTGATTCCTTTCAGACTGAGATCTCTATGCCCATGACTTCTACTTGCTACCCTGACTCTCATCTAATTTTGCAAATTTGATTTGTTTGCTTTGTTTGATTTGTTAGCATTGATCAATGCACCAACTACCATGAATTCACCCTTTGTAACTCAAGAGAAAGTCTGTCTTTTCCCTAAAAACAAAACAAAACAAAAGTACCTAATTAACACTAGAATTTAATTTCCATTTAATTACTCAGGGAATTTTGATCCCTGTTCTTGACTTAATGCTCACTTGAGTACGTTCACGCTTTCCTCTTGGATTTTCTGCTCTCCCTGACATTTCACATGTAACCTTCACGCTCCTGTGTCACTTTTCTCTCTTTTTATTCCCCATGACTTCTCCTTCCTTTTTTCTATACCATTCACAACAGTTTAAGTTACTCAATTTTGATAGAAAAGCCCATAACCCTTGGGGGACTACTTAATACAAGAAGTTCATGCCTAGAAAAGATTCTCCTGAGCAAAATCATAGTGTTGGTTGTAAAACTAGTAGGTAGTGGCAGTTGTGATATAATAAACAAACATTTATTTTATGATTTACTGTATGCTAGGGAATTTGCTAACGACTTTGCACATATTATCTCTTTTAAGTTTTATAATAACTTCCAGATAGATAGTACCTCAGTTTTAAAAATGTGGATAAATGAATCTGAAACATGTTAATTTCCTAAGATCACACAGCCTAGTCAAAATCCAAACCAATGTTTACCTAAATATAAACACAGGAATATTAGCCACTGAAAACTACTTGTTCTTAAAGAATCTCCCTCTACATCATCCTCATTTTACTGGGGAAAAAAGTAATACTTGTGTACTTCTAATAATATGCTCAAGACCACACAAGTAGTATGTAAAAGGACCAAGGTATCACCATGCCTGCCTTAATCTTTTTATGACACAAAGTGAGAACTTTCTGGAAGGGATGATACATAAAACTATGATTGTTTTTAAAAAATTGGGGGTATGCTGTGATTAAAAAAAATGTTAATTCCCTAAGAATATCTAGAGTCAGTTCAAAGAAACAACTCTTATCATCCTTAATTTTTTAAAAGATACTGTTTATTTATTTGACAGACAGAGATCACAAGTAGGCAGAGAAGAAGGCAGAGAGAGAGGGGTGGGAAGTAGGTACCCCACTGAGCACAGAGCCCAGTGAGGGGCTTGATCCCAGGACCTTGAGGGGGCTTGATCCCAAGACCCTGACATCATGACCTGAGCTGAAGGCAAAGGCTTAACTCATTGAGACACCCAGGTGCCCTAACTCTTATCACTCCTTAGAGCTGCTTTATTCCACAGGCAACCTGAGCCATCCCAATGAGCCAGCAGACAGCTATTCCAATGCTTATCTCTTTCTATGAGTGTCCTTTACAGTCCAGCTGAGGGCGTCAGTCAGAACCCTGCCAGATATGTAATAGGCAAAGCTTCTTTAAGGAAACCAATAGGAGATACGTGAAAGATCCCCGAGCCTCAGATGGCTCTAAATTGTCTTGTGTGTCACTATAAGTGAGCCTCATTTCCTGGAAACAGAAGACCTGGAAACAGAAACAAGACCATAGCATGAGATCCCAGAGTCTCAAACTATAAATAAGATATTCCAGACATAAAGTTGAAAGATCTATAGTGTTCACTGTATTTCTACTTGGTCTTTTGTCTTTAGGACCGTCAGAAAGCATTTTTCCCTAGGATATAACATATCTGGAAAAATAAATTGCCTCCATAGAGATCCCTCACTAGTAAGTGGTCACTGAGTAAAAGTCTGGGGAATCTGTAAGGGAATTGGCCTCTTTCAGAGAACAACAGGAGCATGAAACACTCCCATGCCAGAACCAATAGGTAGCTGGTCTTGGTGTTGGATTTTTTTTTTTTTTCCAGACAAAAACAAAGGTTTCACTCATTTTCTTACTGTGACCCTTTAATTTTTTTTTTCATGCAGTTAAAGGAAGGCATAATAAAGTTTAACAGAGTAATTGAGGTTCTTAAATTCAGTGAAAGGCTGGTGAGATTCCTAAATATTAAGATGTTTTAAGACCTTGGGCAGGACACTCGTTCTTTCTGAATCTCAATTTCCCTATCTGTTGAAATGGGGAGAAAAAAAAGTATTTTCTTTTGAGTTTAAAGAATTGTCTGCTAAGGGAGGGTATGTTTTTTGGTGTTCAAAATGCTCAGCTCTGGAATGCCTCGGTGGCTCAGTTGGTTAAACATAAGCCTTCAGCTCAGGTCATGATCCCAGGGTCCTGTGATCGAGGTCTGCATCAGAGTCCTTGCTCAACGGGAAGACTGTTTCTCCCTCAGTACCTCCCCACCTGCTTGTGGTCTCTTTCTGACAAATAAATAAATAAATAAATAAATAAAATTTTTAACGATAAAATGCTCAGCTCTGGCCTGAGTATATCCATACTATTCAATATTCAGTATTGTCACTGCTGGTGTGTGCCTGGGTGTACGACACCTGTATAGCTCGTCATAGGATATTAGGTTCATCATTTCTCAGGTGAATGACCTTGGAGTGGACTCTTGGCACCTCCCTGTCTCCATTTCCTCATTTGTAAGATTGAGATAATAGTAATAACTCTCACATGAGGTTGTCTTCATGATTAAGTAAATTAATATGCATAAAGTGGTCAGACTAGTTCCTGGGAAAACTAGTACTTCATAAATAAATGTGAGTATTTGCCCAGTTTTTGGAAAAGAATCTAGGCTCTGTGTTCCACCAAACTGGGCAGAATGGCTCTGAAGCTTTTGAGGAACATGGACTCTCCAGTATTCTGTTCACCTGACTCACCCTTTTTACTGCCAGACGCTGGATAGCTGCAGGTGTTTGAGTTTGTGGCTCTTGCCAGAATGGTGATAATCCCAAAGGTAGTGCATTTTCATTAAAGGAGGTGTATCAGCTTGGCATACAGGAGAAAAGTGAAGCTCTAGGTTTATATTCATAAGCTCTTTCTGGGGATGGTGGGATTTCCCATCTCTAGCTTTGTAGCTCATTAAAGTAAAGTAAGCCTGCTCCTATCTGCCTTGACTTCTAAGAGGTGCTGGATGTGTAGAGCCTTAGCTCTCACTCACGTGCCTGTGTAGGTGATAGGAAGGAGCAAGTGAGCAAGGGTAGGGAATGAAGAATCTAAGAGAGAGGATTTCTGTTTGATTGCCTGATCTGACAAAAGCCTGGTTGAAAAATCATAACAGCAATTCTTATATAACATTTACCAGGTGTCGGACTGTGTTCTAAGTACTTTTTACATGTTAATATTCACAATAACTCCATGAAGTAGGTATTACCCCTGTTTTACAGATGAAGAAACTGAATCAGAAATTTAGAACAATGGCCAAACGGTAGAACCAGGATTAGAACTGAGGAATTCCAGCTTGCACACACACGTCCACACATGGAGAAACTCAGACACACACACTGAGACAGAAATTAAAAGATAAAAATAGATATTTGGTGAAAGGTCTATGGTCTTAGTGTCACCAACTTGGCTTGAACCCAGAGACTTTTCTTCTTGGCTGTGTGCCTTGTGCAGGATATTTAATCTCTCTGAGTTTCCCCATCAGTAGAAATGAAAAGATTCTGCTTGACTTTTATGATTATGAGAATTGAGACAATGTTTAGGAAACAGAGTAAATGCTCAAATAACTTTCCGCTATGACAAAATAACAATAAGGGCATTAATAAGCAAATATTATGACTATGTTGAAGTGTCTAATGCAAGGCTCAGCTCTTAGCTAGTTATGAATATAGGTTCATAGGTAAGAAACTATGCCCTTTCAAACCTTCCAAACCTTCCAAACCTTCTTACCTTCCAAAAGTAAGAAACATTGCCCTTCCAAAATGATGTATTGACTATCCTCATGACAGATATTTCTAACCAAGATTATAGAATAACCTGAGGAGAACACACTAAGACTCTCAAGGGGGGGGGGGGGAGCAGATGGGAATACAAGCAAAGGTCACTTCTCCAGAGAGAATGTCTCCACGGTGGTGATATCGAAGAAAAGAGCTAGTTACTCATGTTTAATGGATGCCCACAAATCTTTCAGGAGGTTGCAGTATTGGAATCCGTACATCTGGTCTCTCAAGGGGTTTGTATTCTTTTCAAACGGTTAAGTTCTATACAATTACTTTCTTTTCAGGGTGTAGAAAATTTAATAAGATTTTACAGGGTTTGAAATGCCAATGCTCATTTCAGAAACCAAGCCCAGGTGCCTGTCATACCCCGAGGGGAGGCTTGCAGGCTCAATTCATGGAGGAGCAGTTCCTGAATTCTCTTGTAATCAGTGCATAGGCAACTTCATCATATTCTGAAGTCCTTTAGGAAGTGCCTTTCTTTTCCTAAATACATTGTGGGGCTCATTGCTCACCTTCCCTTCTTGGGTGTCTATCAGAACCGCTTGTCCACGTCAGTACCAATGAACCATTCTTATAGGCATCATGTTGAAAAGAGAGCCAAGTATTTTCTTTCCTGATATAATGAAAATCAGTTAATTAGAGCCTCACCAAGATTCCATATTTTAATTTTTTTAGAAGATTTTATTTATTTATTTGTCAGAGAGAGAGAGAGAGAGAGAGAGAGCGCACACAAGCAGGCAGAGTGGCAGGAAGAGGCAGAGAGAGAAGCAGGCTCCCTGCTGAGCAAGGAGCCCAGTGAGGGACTGATCCCAGGACCCTGGGATCATGGCCTGAGCCAAAGGCAGATGTTTAACCAACAGAGCCACCCAGGCATCCCAAGATTCCATATTATAAAAATATATATTTCAATCCATTTTCTACATAAAATTAATATTTAGGAATGAGGTTCGTGTTCTCTGCTCAGGGTCTCATGATGCTGAAATCAGTGTATCAATCAGGCTGTGGTTTCCTTCTGGTGCTTGACATCTCCTTCCAAACTCACATGGTTTTTGTCAGAATTCCCTTCTTTTTGGCTGTAGAAATAAGGTTCCTGGCTGCAAGATGGAAGATACTGTCAGTTTCTAGAGGCTTCTTAGTTTCTTCGCTAGGTACCTATAGAACCTTCCGTAGGCTTTCTCACAGCCTGGAAGTGTCCTTCTTCATGGATCATCACTTTTTATTTTCGATCTTTCTTGAGTGAAAGCCTACACTCTGTTTTAAGGATTCCCTTGATTAGGTTAACCTCACTCAAAATAACCTCCCAACCCCCTCCCCCCGGCAACCCTCAGTTTGTTTTGTGAGATTAAGAGAAAGCCGGCTACAGAGACAGAGCTGACAGTCAGCTCGCAGCTCCGTGTTACCTTGAACCGGTCGCAGGCTCGGTGAGCTCGGAGCGCGGCCGGAGGTCAGGCCTTAAATAACCTCCCTTTTGATTAACTCAAAATCAACTGGAAAAAAAAAACAAACTTTAATTGTACCTGCAAGATAAATTCACCTTTGCTAAAGAACATTAAAATATATATATATATATTTATAATGATTTATAATGATTATTCTATCTTAAACACCCGTTCTGTCCTGTACATACTCATAGGGAAGCCATTATTCAGGGTATGTATACCAAGGAGGGTGAGGTCTGGAAGGCCATTCTAGAATTCAGCTAATCACAGGTGTCAATCAGTCTTTCCTAGATTCCAATTTAAAAGCCATTCGGTAAATATTGCTGAAGGATCATTTAGCAGTACAGTTGAATAAGGACACTCAGTAATTGGGTATGGCATTAGGTGTACTCTGGGATTAATTTGGTTCTTTATGTACCTTCATGAGATGGATAACTTGTTCATTGGTCTTTTTTATTTCTATTTCTTCCTTCAATTCTTATTATTTCTTATCTGTATTACTTATTTCTGTTACTTCTCATTGATTTTATTTTCTGTTATGATGTCTTTCTTGCATCTTTTGTATTTTATGCAATTAAGTTTATAAATTTTACTCTAAGCACAGTGCTGGCTGCTTGACATATGTTTTGATATTTCATTATCATTTAGTTTCATATAATTTCTAATTCCCATTGTGATTTCTTATTGATCCATGTTAGAAGTGAGAAGA
Organism: Mustela nigripes; assembly: GCF_022355385.1. Taxonomy (NCBI): domain Eukaryota; kingdom Metazoa; phylum Chordata; class Mammalia; order Carnivora; family Mustelidae; genus Mustela; species Mustela nigripes. The sequence continues at coordinate 121,559,485 of NC_081569.1, read as the reverse complement.
GCATCTTTTCATTTGCAAACATAAAGCAGATTTTACATTCCTCTTTTTATTTTTTTATTTTATCTGAACACTGTGGTCAGTAAACAGTTTGTATGATTCCAACCATGTAAAATGTATTAAAACATGTCTCAGATACCAGTATATAGTTCACTTTTGTAAATATTGCATTCATATTTGAAAAGAATATATATCTTGCTTAAGTAATGATCTCTATATGGCTATCATATAAATGGCAAGTCAAATTTGTTAACCATTCTAATGAAGTATTTTTATTCTTAGTGACTTTGTCCTGTTTTATTTTTTTTTCTCTATTCATTACTGTAAGATGGTCTACAATGGATGTGGATTTGTCTTTTTTCTGCTTTTTTTTTGTTTTGTTTTAGTTTTGTCAATTTTGTTTTAATTATTTTGAGGCTCTTGTCCTGTATAATGCCATCTACAACCCAAAGAGAGAGGACTCTGAAGAAACCAACTCACCACCAACTTGATTTCCAACTTCCACCCTCCAGGACCGTGAGAAAACAATTTTCTGTTGTTTAAGCCACCCAGTTTGTGATATTTTGTTTGGCAGCCCTAAGAAACTAAAACAACACCAATTTTAATTATTTTATTTAGAATCCCTGTGTGTCTGTATTGTTTGTTCTTTCTCATGGTTTTCATTCAAATGATTCTTCTTGAATACTTTTTTATTTCTTGTCACTTCAAACAGTTTTTATATATTTATTAAAAGCAGCTATAACACTTTGGTTTTTGACTTATCAATCTTGTGAATCTATAAAATATAAAACTTTACTGAAACAAAATGATTAATTTTTTTCTATTAAAACACTGATGATAACTATAACTATAACACTTAAAAGCACATTGATTTCAGAAATATTAACATGTGAATGCATCCAAAAATTAATACCTATGTACAACCATCTTATTTATGATATAAAATAATTCCCAAAATTATTGAAGCTCATGTACATTCTTCTGATGATATATCCCTACTTTATGCCACAGACATCTTGTTTATCTGTAATCTTGCCTAAATAACTTGTTTGGTGCTACTGTAGAACTGTTCTGTAAATTAAATTACAGCATGTGTTTTTCTGTGACTTGATTTTTTTTTTAACTCAGTGAGACTGATCTATGTCAATGTTCATAAGTATAACTGTTATATATTATCACATTGTGTGTGTGTGTGTTTATATGCTATATATCAGTCCTCTCAATGATGAACATTTGAGGCTGTTTCCAGTGTTTTTCTCTTATAAATTATTTTACTACAAATATTCTCATAGCTGTTTCTCTGGGACATATATGTATGAGAGCTTCACCAGGGCATATAACTACAAGTAAAATTATCAAGTATAGATGAAAACTTTTCTTATTCTGATTACTAGCAAATGCTCTATCTCTCCTCCCTTCTTTGACTATCCTGAGAGAACATGAATTCTCATTCCTGTTTAATCCATGGAATGGACTTAACATGTACATTCAAGGACTTTGAGAAAGAAATAGAGGAAGAGGAGCGGGAACAGTATGGGGTTTTTAGGCAATGGACTGTGACTTTTAGCCAGAGTCTTGGGAAATCCAACGGGGACAGGTCAAGGCAAGATGAAGCCCCCCCCACCAGTTTTGTTAAACGTAAGTGTGATGTTAGGCTGTGTTGACTGGAGACAAGATTCTCAGGCTGCAGTAGAGTTCATGTCACAGATCCTATTGGGAAGTCACCGTTATCCTGTGAAACATGTAAATTAAAAAAGATTGAGTTTCATTCTGAGAAAATGTGGTTTTATTATTTTTTTTTAAAGCTGCTAGACTGGATACAGCTTAGTCCCCATCCTGTTTTGTTGTTGTTGTTATTGTTGTTGTTATTATTATTATTATTATTATTATTATATGTGTGTGGTGGGGTTTGTTTTGTTTTTTGGTAGACTTAAAAAAATACTGTCTCCTTGGTCTCTGATATCATGATTCCAGTGATCTCAAGCCCCCCATCATCTTCTGATGACTGCCTGATGGCCTCTGTATTGCTCTCCTCCAATTTTAAACATGATGCTCACTTCTGTATCAAGTGCAAAGCAGTGGGCTTTGAGGTTCTTTGATAAACAGCTGATTCTCCTGGATCCTATCTTGTGGGACTTGGGACCCATATTTTCCTAATAGAACTGGCTTTGAAGTCCACTAGGAAAGAGTCCCTCTGGGTCTATTATATTTAGGACCTGGGGCTATGATAATGTAATAAGCCATATTTTGATTTTTAACAATTACTCAACACACCTAAATTTCTTAAATTTCAAAACCTGTGACTAATTTTTTTTATTCAGTAAGATGGGTTTTTCAGTTCATAAAGGAAGAGTAGTTACTTTGGAATTCTTAACTAGTTGTAGGTTGGTTACTCATCAAAGTTTGAAATCATCTAGACTCCTCTGCAATGGGTTATGGTCAGTATTTTTGTGGGAGAAAGAGTTGCATCCTTTGGTTACTGGGCTTCGTTGGCCTATCTTTTTGTTCATCCTTAATAGTAATAGTTTCATGGTGGGCTAAGAACCAGCAAAAGTTAATATTGGAGTAGACTTGTCCTGCCATCCTATAATGATGAACATGTCTTCTGGTGAGGGTTCTGTTCTTTTCCTTCTTCCCTTCTATGCCTCAACGAGAGGTTGAGAGACTGAATTCCATCCTGCCTATTTATGTAGCTTTCATCCTGCAAAGGTGAGGCAAAGATTCTCACTGCTTGACTAGTAGGCTGTCTCTGCAATAGACTGGCTGGTAGTTTCTGCTCCTGCAATCAGCACAGGCATGCATTCTCTGTGGAGAGACTGGAGCTTCTGTTAGTATTCTGGAACACCCTCTATCCTACCATGCTGTGCTTATCTGTCTTGAGTTTGTGGACTCAGTTGCTGCAGACTCATTGCCTACTAGGGTGCTATCCCTGACACCCTTTCATCAAGTACTGTAGGAGTCATGGTTAGGAAAAGGTGTGCTTTCATGAACACAGGATGTCTGGCAGGTGTATTAGATTCCTTCCCCACTAACATAACCAGAAAAGGAGGCCCCCCAAAGGAACTGTGCTGAGACTCCTGATGCTTACCTGATCTTGATGGCTTTCTCCATAGGGCTTCGTGGTTCCCTCTTGTCCTCTGCCTCAACAGGTATATCCATTATGACCCCAGCTGCGATGGTCTGCAGGGATGTAAACCTCCATTGGTAGACTAAGGAAGTAGACAATTTGGTCTCAATAAATGGAAAACAAACAAACCTACTATTTCTTTGGAAAGGGGACACAACTGAAGTTAAAAAGAACTGCTGGAGGCAAGCATTAGAGCTATTTGTATGATCAAATATGAATGGAGATTTCTACAGATTTGAAGGGACGCACCCCAGCTAGTTCTAAGGCCATTGTACACTTTGGCCTCTTCCCTGAGTGGCTGGATCATACTGGATGACTCTTCACAGCTTGTAGCTCATCACACCAGCAGCATGACATTAGATAGCACGAGGCTGGGGCTAGTTGATGCTCACAGTCCCAACTTAAACTTGGGCAAGTTGAAGGTTGGGCCCTTTGATTACTTCCTTTCTTTGCTAACCTGCAGGAAATTGGTCTCAGACACCAGTGGGTAATTAAATATAGTAGAATTCCCCTTACACAGTTATTTCCCCATGGATACATTGAATATGTCCACTGTAAACTTTGCATCTTATAGCATGGGAACAAGGATTAGCTGTTCTATGATCTCTTGCCAGAACAGGACATCTCACAGGTCATTCCATGTTCTTCTCACTTTGCTGGCAGGTGGGAAAGCAGCTAACATCTGCAGATTCTCTTTCTGCCTTCAAATCCCTCAGAGGGAAGTTCTGAACTACCAAACACTAGTGCGTGCACTGGTTACCAACCACTCAGTCTTTTGCCCCATCTGGGACCCAGGACCCAAACCATGCCCACATGGTGTGTGAAGATGTGAAGATGTGGGAGCATGTTCTAGAGAGTTCCCCACGAATCCTGACACCCCAGTTCATCAACTTCTCTTTTGTGATCCAACAACAACATTTCCCTGTGGAGTCTCCACCTCCACCTAAACCACCCCAGTGGAGGCTCTTTTAAACTCCCTCTGCCCATTGCTATTGGTCACCACCACACATCACTTTGTCTTCCTCCCTGCAGTGAAATCCTCAGGGTAGGGACACCACCCTCCCCATTAAAGGTGGCACGAGTGTACAGCAGAGACCTGGCTGAGGAATGATAATAGTGTTTTTTTTTGGGGGGGGTTGCTTTTCTTATTTTACATTTTTTTAAAAAAATATTATTGTTGCTGGCAAGGATGCGGAGAAAGGGGAACCCTCCTACACTGTTGGTGGGAATGCAAGCTGGTGCAGCCACTCTGGAAAACAGCATGGAGGTTCCTCAAAATGTTGAAAATAGAACTGCCCTATGACCCAGCAATTGTATCTTTAGGGTAAATACCCAATAGTGCAATTGCTGGGTCA